>NW_022262579.1:253604-293604 GCF_002021735.2 Oncorhynchus kisutch | reverse complement strand
TAGCTGTACAAGACTGTGTGTGTGTGTGTGTGTGTGTGTGTGTGTGTGTGTGTGTGTGTGTGTGTGTGTGTGTGTGTGTGTGTGTGTGTGTGTGTGTGTGTGTGTGTGTGTGTGTGTGTGTGTGTGTGTGTGTGTGTGTGTGTGATTGTGCTCTCTCCTGTTGCAAGCTTTCTAAAACCTGGGTTTCTGATGCTATTATGTATTGGCCAATTAGAGTCTTTGATGCCACAAGCCACCACTTCGGAGCAGGAGAAGGAGCCGTTTCAAGGACAGCTGCATACAGAACTATTAGGAATCTATTCTATTCTACAGCTGAATACAGAACTATTAGGAATCTATTCTATTCTACAGCTGAATACAGAACTATTTGGAATCTATTCTATTCTACAGCTGAATACAGAACAATTAGGAATCTATTCTATTCTACAGCTGAATACAGAACAATTAGGAATCTATTCTATTCTACAGCTGAATACAGAACTATTTGGAATCTATTCTATTCTACAGCTGAATACAGAACAATTAGGAATCTATTCTATTCTACAGCTGAATACAGAACAATTAGGAATCTATTCTATTCTACAGCTGAATACAGAACAATTAGGAATCTATTATATTCTACAGCTGAATACAGAACAATTAGGAATCTATTATATTCTACAGCTGAATACAGAACAATTAGGAATCTATTCTATTCTACAGATGCATACAGAAAATTAGGAATCTATTCTATTCTACAGCTGAATACAGAACAATTAGGAATCTATTATATTCTACAGCTGAATACAGAACAATTAGGAATCTATTCTATTCTACAGATGCATACAGAGAAATTAGGAATCTATTCTATTCTACAGCTGAATACAGAACAATTAGGAATCTATTATATTTGATTCTATTCTACAGCTGCATACGGAACTATTAGGAATCTATTCTATTCTACAGCTGCATACGGAACTATTAGGAATCTATTCTATTCTACAGCTGAATACAGAACAATTAGGAATCTATTATATTCTACAGCTGAATACAGAACAATTAGGAATCTATTCTATTCTACAGCTGAATACAGAACAATTAGGAATCTAATATATTTGATTCTATTCTACAGCTGCATACGGAACTATTAGGAATCTATTATATTCTACAGCTGAATACAGAACTATTAGGAATCTATTCTATTCTATTGTATTCTACAGCTGCATACGGAAATGTTTCAGAGGCACTTAAATCCACCGCTAATAGTCTAGTCGTCATTCTTTTCCAGTCCAGTGATAAAACAGAGGACAAAGTCAAAACAGCTTTAAATCACAGGGACAAATCCCAGACACGTGTTACATTTGGTACCTGATCTCATACCTAACCCCCTTCCTCAGCCTCTCCCACCCTCCATCTCTCCTCCCATCTCAGACGGTACAGGACACTAAGGTATCTCTCTGTCGGTGTCCCTCCCTCTGTCCTCCCGTCTCAGACGGTACAGGACACTAAGGTATCTCTCTGTAGGTGTCTCTCCCATCTCAGACAGTACAGGACACTACGGTATCTCTCTGTCGGTGTCTCTCCCTCTGTCCTCCCGTCTCAGACGGTACAGGACACTACGGTATCTCTCTGTTGGTGTCTCTCCCTCTCTCCTCCCATCTCAGACGGTACAGGACACTACAGTATCTCTATGTTGGTGTCTCTCCATCTCTCCTCCCTTCTCAGACGGTACAGGACACTACAGTATCTCTCTGTCGGCGTCCCTCCCTCTCTCCTCCCGTCTCAGACGGTACAGGACACTACAGTATCTCTCTGCCGGCGTCTCTTAGAGATAGGTAACATAGATATTCAGACAGTAGAGGACACTACAGTATCTCTCTGCCGGGATCTCTTAGAGATAGGTAACATAGATATTCAGACAGCAGAGGACACTACAGTATCTCTCTGCCGGCGTCTCCTAGAGATAGGTAACATAGATATTCAGACAATACAGGACACTACAGTATCTCCCTGCCGGCGTCTCTTAGAGATAGGTAACATAGATATTCAGACAATAAAGGACACTACAGTATCTCTCTGCCGGCGTCTCCTAGAGATAGGTAACATAGATATTCAGACAATACAGGACACTACAGTATCTCTCTGCCGGCGTCTCCTAGAGATAGGTAACATAGATATTCAGACGGATGCAGTCGTCATGACAGCGTCCGTGTTACACGTTAATTGAATTGGGGGTTGACACGTTAAACAACATGAATGGAACCGGCGAATGGCGTCACCCCGGTAACACATAGTGGTGTTCAAAGGAGCGCATATACTCTCCTACCACACAACTCAAACGACACACACTTAGACAGGACACACAGAGCTCCGACACAATGTGGGAAGTGTGAACAAAAGAAAGTGTTATTTACAGAATGAACCAAACAGAATGAACCAAATAGAATGAACCAAACAGAATGAACCAAACAGAATGAACCAAACAGAATGAACCAAACAGAATGAACCAAATAGAATGAACCCAAACAGAATGAACCCAAACATAATGAACCAAACAGAATGAACCAAACAGAATGAACCAAATAGAATGAACCAAATAGAATAAATCAAACAGAATGAACCAAACAGAATGAACCAAGTCTCTAACTCGTGAGTGTGACTATGATTCTGTTCACCGAAACACATTTTCAGTCTGGTCGGCTAGAGAAAGGGAAATAAACGCATATTATGTGTGAAAACTGATTATCCAAAAATATCTTTCCATTAACATTTTCCTACCGAACACACTACTGATCTATAAACAGTAGCTCACCGCTAACACAGTAGCTGTAGAGTAATATAGCAGTGCATTATAATGCTTCTAGGATGAAACGGCAGACTCCATAAGAGGCACAGAAAGTGCTATTCTAAAACAGGGCCTAATGGCAGATGAAACACTGTGCGCATTCGGGAGGACTAGGGGCATAAATCCACATCGTAACAGTCCCAAATAGCAACCCTACTCCTCATGGGCCCTGGTCAAAAGTAGTGCACTGTAGAGGGAATAGGGTGCCATTTGGAATTCAGTTATCAAGAGTACTTGATGAGCATAAATCCACATCGTATATCGACTGACTGAGGTTTGATCTGAAGACCTCCTAGTCTCTACTGTCTGAGGTTTGATCTGAAGACCTCCTAGTCTCTACTGACTGAGGTTTGATCTGAAGACCTCCTAGTTTCTACTGACTGAGGTTTGTTTGATCTGAAGACCTCCTAGTCTCTACTGACTGAGGTTTGAAGACCTCCTAGTCTCTACTGACTGAGGTTTGATCTGAAGACCTCCTAGTCTCTACTGACTGAGGTTTGATCTGAAGACCTCCTAGTCTCTACTGACTGAGGTTTGATCTGAAGACCTCCTAGTCTCTACTGACTGAGGTTTGATCTGAAGACCTCCTAGTCTCTACTGTCTGAGGTTTGATCTGAAGACCACCTAGTCTCTACTGTCTGAGGTATGATCTGAATACCTCCTTGTCTCTACTGACTGAGGTTTGATCTGAAGACCACCTAGTCTCTACTGTCTGAGGTATGATCTGAATACCTCCTAGTCTCTACTGACTGAGGTTTGATCTGAAGACCTCCTAGTCTCTACTGACTGAGGTTTGATCTGAAGACCTCCTAGTCTCTACTGTCTGAGGTTTGATCTGAAGACCACCTAGTCTCTACTGTCTGAGGTATGATCTGAATACCTCCTTGTCTCTACTGACTGAGGTTTGATCTGAAGACCACCTAGTCTCTACTGTCTGAGGTTTGATCTGGATCCCTCCTAGTCTATCTGTAGATGGACGTAAAGACAACATTAATGTTTTTCTAGAGGATTCTAGACGATCTCTAACCCATTCCAGATATATATACAGATACACTGTCTTTGACCCCAAGTCTCATGAGCTAAACATTATTTTTTTTGTGCAAAATGTTGAAATGGAACATTTAGCTTAAGAGACTACGGCTGTGTTGACACAAGAAGCCCAATTCTGATATGTTGCCTATATATTGGCAAAAGATTCTGATCTGATTGATCAAAAGACCAATTAGTGGCAAAAGATCAGAATTGGGTCTGCCTGTGTAAACATAGCCATGGTATTCCATGTATGCTGCTTACCCTGGTGCTGGAGGCTCCGAAGGGGCTGTCTGATTGGTTGTGGCTGTTCTGGGTGTCTCCATGAACCAGCGATATGTTGAAGCCATGGCCACACGAGCCAGGTGTGAGGTTGAGCTGTTCTGACCGGTAGATCCTGTGGGATCCACTGGAGGGATCCGTTGACGGCTCCAACACGTAGGATCTGTTTTCTAGTGAGATGAAGCCACTGGGAATACAAGAGTGATATTGATGAATCGATCAATCGATCATCAATCAATGAAGTAGAAGAACATTTCTTAAATGTCTGTCATGTTTTTTTTCTACAGAATGTTGGACAATGGATCTCTTATTTTTATTTGAACCTTTATTTGACTTGGCAAGTCAGTTAAGAACAAATTCTTAATTTCAATGATGGCCTAGGAACAGTGGGTTAACTGCCTTGTTCAGGGACAGAATGACAGAGTTCTACCTTGTCAGCTCAGGGATTTGATCTAACAACCCTTCAGATTGATAGTCCAACGCACTAACCACTAGGCTACGCTGCCGCCCCAATTGAGGTGCTTTGTGGGTAAACATTACTTTTACCTCGTCGATAAAGTCTCACTGTGGGAACAAATCAAGAGGCAGACATTTGGCTTAGTAAGAAACATAGTAATATCCTCCCGGTGGTTTCTCATTCTCCGTCTGTCCGTGATGAAAGTCTCTTATTTCTCACCGTCAACTTTTCTCACACTAATAAAAACAGCCCTGGTGATTTAAAGTGACGTCTTCGTCCATTGAAACTGGGCCAAAACTCTGAGTTTTTATCAACCTCTTGACAACATTCATAACCACATAAACTTAACATAAAAAAATGCTCCCAAAGCCAGACTATAGCTGCCAACTAAAAACCCAGAAACAATTTGTCTTGGCCGTCGCGCCAGGCAGCATAGCACTCGTCAAACTAAGCCCTCTGCATCTGTCTATGCAGAAACAGGTTGTAGAGGGGCAGAAACAGGTTGTAGAGGGGCAGAAACAGGTTGTAGGGGCAGAAACAGGTTGTAGAGGGGCAGAAACAGGTTGTAGAGGGGCAGAAACAGGTTGTAGAGGGGCAGAAACAGGTTGTAGAGGGGCAGAAACAGGTTGTAGGGGCAGAAACAGGTTGTAGAGGGGCAGAAACAGGTTGTAGAGGGGCAGAAACAGGTTGTAGAGGGGCAGAAACAGGTTGTAGGGGCAGAAACAGGTTGTAGAGGGGCAGAAACAGGTTGTAGAGGGGCAGAAACAGGTTGTAGAGGGGCAGAAACAGGTTGTAGAGGGGCAGAAACAGGTTGTAGGGGCAGAAACAGGTTGTAGAGGGGCAGAAACAGGTTGTAGAGGGGCAGAAACAGGTTGTAGAGGGGCAGAAACAGGTTGTAGGGGCAGAAACAGGTTGTAGAGGGGCAGAAACAGGTTGTAGAGGGGCAGAAACAGGTTGTAGAGGGGCAGAAACAGGTTGTAGAGGGGCAGAAACAGGTTGTAGGGGCAGAAACAGGTTGTAGAGGGGCAGAAACAGGTTGTAGAGGGGCAGAAAATGAGCGGCCTGTAAAACAGGGCCTTGCATCACAAACGGCACCCTATTCCCTATATAGTGCACTACTCTTAACAAGAACTCTATGGGGCTCTGATTAAAAGTAGTGCACTACATAGGGAATAGGGTACCAATTGGGAATGCACTCAAGGGCTTAACAATTACCCCTATCACTCCTTAGAGGAGGAAAACTGTTGGCACGTTTTGGGAACGACATTCCTGATGATGTCCAGAAAAATGAGCAGACTCGTTACTCCTACTTGACATGTGTGAACGCTGAACGGTTCTTTTTTCCAGCTTTGCATGTCTTTACTGTGTTAAAGACTTGTATTACTCTGACTGTAGATCGTTGTCTTGGATCAATTAACACAGGGATACATTTCCATTTCCATTCATCACTAATACCCGGACTACAGCGCTTCTGTCGCGTGCGCCAGTGTTACAAAATACATTTAGAAATCAGTTTTTCAATTATTGCCCCCACACTGCTCGCGCACGTCAACGAGCGTCTGCGTTGCCAAGGGCTAAAATAGAAGTCCTTTCTATTTCTGACGCAGATCGCGCTGCAAGTCCTGCCTCTCCCATCTCCTCATTGGTTTATAGAAGCAGCTACCCACGTGCCATCTCCTTATTGGTTATACCCACGTGGGTGACTGAAAGATGAACTGTTTTGCCGGTTGTCGTGGTAATACTATGAAAGTGTAGATGCCAATCACCATATAAGTTCAAAGATGAAAAACCCTAGAAGGAGGAGAGATGACTAGAAACGATTCGGTTGACCGTTTTATGTGTTGATTAATTGGCGGAGTAGAGGACCTTGTGCATTTCAGGTAAAATAACAACTCAATGTTTAACGCTGTATCCCAGGACAAATTAGCTAGCAACAGCAAGGTAGCTAAATAAGACAAATTAGCTAGCAAGTGCAAGCTAGCTAAATAAGACAAATTAGCTAGCAAGTGCGAGCTCGCTAAATAAGACAAATTAGCTAGCAAGTGCAAGCTAGCTAAATTGCCATAACGTTAAACGTTTACTGTTTTTCGCCCTGTCCCCAAATTAATGTTATTCGTTCAGAGTTTGTTTTGATATTTTAACCTGCGTGTCGTGATCTCGTCTCGGGGGACAAAATATATTTATGCATGATGGCGCATGATGGCGCACGATGGCGCACGAACGCAGCCGGTTTGGGTTTCGTGTAAAGGTGTGTTTATATGGTAACTCTGTTAATCTTTAGTTTCAGAGAGAAACAGAGAACACAGAGGCAGAGAGAAACAGAGGCAGAGAGAAACAGAGGCAGAGAGAAACAGAGGCAGAGAGAAACAGAGGCAGAGAGAAACAGAGGCAGAGAGAAACAGAGAACAACAACATTGATGATGAGACAGTTGATGAGAATGCCTGCTGCTTCAGGCTAATCTAACTGCTTAGACCTCTACACACACACACACACTCACACTCACACTCACACACACACACACACACAGGCACACACACACTCACCTGAGACCTGAGCAGGTACTGAGGCTGACGTCAGAATAGATGTGCCCCTGCACCTTTCCGTGGTAATAGCAGTTCATCTGAGAAGAGAGTTTAACATACTGTTAGGGCAAGGCCAGACTGGCAGGGTAGGTAGGAGGGGCAGGAAGGTAGGACAGAGAGTTTAACATACTTTTAGGACAAGGCTGACAAGGCTGGGCCGTCAGGGTAGGTAGGAGGGGCAGGAAGGTAGGACAGAGAGTTTAACATACTGTTAGGGCAAGGCCAGACTGTCAGGGTAGGTAGGAGGGACAGGAAGGTAGGACAGAGAGTTTAACATACTGTTAGGACAAGGCTGACAAGGCTGGGCCGTCAGGGTACGTAGGAGGGGCAGGAAGGTAGGACAGAGAGTTTAACATACTGTTAGGGCAAGGCCAGACTGTCAGGGTACGTAGGAGGGGCAGGAAGGTAGGACAGAGAGTTTAACATACTGTTAGGGCAAGGCCAGACTGTCAGGGTAGGTAGGAGGGGCAGGAAGGTAGGACAGCGAGTTTAACATACTGTTAGGGCAAGGCCAGACTGTCAGGGTAGGTAGGAGGGGCAGGAAGGTAGGACAGAGAGTTTAACATACTGTTAGGACAAGGCCAGACTGTCAGGGTAGGTAGGAGGGGCAGGAAGGTAGGACAGAGAGTTTAACATACTGTTAGGGCAAGGCCAGACTGTCAGGGTAGGTAGGAGGGGCAGGAAGGTAGGACAGAGAGTTTAACATACTGTTAGGGCAAGGCTGGGCTGTCAGGGTAGGTAGGAGGGGCAGGAAGGTAGGAGGGGCAGGAAGGTAGGAGGGGCAGGAAGGTAGGAGGGGCAGGAAGGTAGGAGGGGCAGGAAGGTAGGAGGGGCAGGAAGGTAGGAGGGGCAGGAAGGTAGGAGGGGCAGGAAGGTAGGAGGGGCAGGAAGGTAGGAGGGGCAGGAAGGTAGGAGGGGCAGGAAGGTAGGAGGGGCAGGAAGGTAGGAGGGGCAGGAAGTATCTGGTTTGGAGTGAAAATACAGCTTCTGTCTTTGGTCCAGACCCAGGCCATATATGGTCCTGACCCAGGCCATATCCTGTGGTACCTATGGTCCAGACCCAGGCCATATATGGTCCTGACCCAGGCCATATCCTGTGGTACCTATGGTCCAGACCCAGGCCATATATGGTCCTGACCCAGGCCATATCCTGTGGTACCTATGGTCCAGACCCAGGCCATATATGGTCCAGACCCAGGCCATATCCTGTGGTACCTATGGTCCTGACCCAGGCCATATATGGTCCTGACCCAGGCCATATCCTGTGGTACCTATGGTCCAGACCCAGGCCATATATGGTCCTGACCCAGGCCATATCCTGTGGTACCTATGGTCCAGACCCAGGCCATATATGGTCCAGACCCAGGCCATATCCTGTGGTACCTATGGTCCAGACCCAGGCCATATATGGTCCTGACCCAGGCCATATCCTGTGGTACCTATGGTCCAGACCCAGGCCATATATGGTCCTGACCCAGGCCATATCCTGTGGTACCTATGGTCCAGACCCAGGCCATATATGGTCCTGACCCAGGCCATATCCTGTGGTACCTATGGTCCTGACCCAGGCCATATATGGTCCTGACCCAGGCCATATCCTGTGGTACCTATGGTCCAGACCCAGGCCATATATGGTCCTGACCCAGGCCATATCCTGTGGTACCTATGGTCCAGACCCAGGCCATATATGGTCCTGACCCAGGCCATATCCTGTGGTACCTATGGTCCAGACCCAGGCCATATATGGTCCTGACCCAGGCCATATCCTGTGGTACCTATGGTCCAGACCCAGGCCATATATGGTCCTGACCCAGGCCATATCCTGTGGTACCTATGGTCCAGACCCAGGCCATATCCTGTGGTACCTATGGTCCAGACCCAGGCCATATATGGTCCTGACCCAGGCCATATCCTGTGGTACCTATGGTCCAGACCCAGGCCATATCCTGTGGTACCTATGGTCCAGACCCAGGCCATATATGGTCCTGACCCAGGCCATATCCTGTGGTACCTATGGTCCAGACCCAGGCCATATATGGTCCAGACCCAGGCCATATCCTGTGGTACCTATGGTCCTGACCCAGGCCATATATGGTCCTGACCCAGGCCATATCCTGTGGTACCTATGGTCCAGACCCAGGCCATATATGGTCCTGACCCAGGCCATATCCTGTGGTACCTATGGTCCAGACCCAGGCCATATATGGTCCAGACCCAGGCCATATCCTGTGGTACCTATGGTCCAGACCCAGACCATATATGGTCCTGACCCAGGCCATATCCTGTGGTACCTATGGTCCAGACCCAGGCCATATATGGTCCTGACCCAGGCCATATCCTGTGGTACCTATGGTCCAGACCCAGACCATATATGGTCCTGACCCAGGCCATATTCTGTGGTACCTATGGTCCAGACCCAGGCCATATATGGTCCTGACCCAGGCCATATCCTGTGGTACCTATGGTCCAGACCCAGGCCATATATGGTCCTGACCCAGGCCATATCCTGTGGTACCTATGGTCCAGACCCAGGCCATATATGGTCCTGACCCAGGCCATATCCTGTGGTACCTATGGTCCTGACCCAGGCCATATATGGTCCTGACCCAGGCCATATCCTGTGGTACCTATGGTCCAGACCCAGGCCATATATGGTCCTGACCCAGGCCATATCCTGTGGTACCTATGGTCCAGACCCAGGCCATATATGGTCCTGACCCAGGCCATATCCTGTGGTACCTATGGTCCAGACCCAGGCCATATATGGTCCTGACCCAGGCCATATCCTGTGGTACCTATGGTCCAGACCCAGGCCATATATGGTCCTGACCCAGGCCATATCCTGTGGTACCTATGGTCCAGACCCAGGCCATCTCATGTGGTACCTATGGTCCAGACCCAGGCCATATATGGTCCTGACCCAGGCCATATCCTGTGGTACCTATGGTCCAGACCCAGGCCATATCCTGTGGTACCTATGGTCCTGACCCAGGCCATATCCTGTGGTACCTATGGTCCAGACCCAGGCCATATCCTGTGGTACCTATGGTCCAGACCCAGGCCATCTCCTGTGGTACCTATGGTCCTGACCCAGGCCATATCCTGTGGTACCTATGGTCCAGACCCAGGCCATATATGGTCCTGACCCAGGCCATATCCTGTGGTACCTATGGTCCAGACCCAGGCCATATATGGTCCTGACCCAGGCCATATCCTGTGGTACCTATGGTCCAGACCCAGGCCATATATGGTCCTGACCCAGGCCATATCCTGTGGTACCTATGGTCCAGACCCAGGCCATCTCCTGTGGTACCTATGGTCCAGACCCAGGCCATATCCTGTGGTACCTATGGTCCAGACCCAGGCCATATATGGTCCTGACCCAGGCCATATCCTGTGGTACCTATGGTCCAGACCCAGGCCATCTCCTGTAGTACCTATGGTCCAGACCCAGGCCATCTCCTGTGGTACCTATGGTCCAGACCCAGGCCATCTCATGTGGTACCTATGGTCCAGACCCAGGCCATATATGGTCCTGACCCAGGCCATATCCTGTGGTACCTATGGTCCAGACCCAGGCCATCTCCTGTGGTACCTATGGTCCAGACCCAGGCCATCTCCTGTGGTACCTATGGTCCAGACCCAGGCCATCTCCTGTGGTACCTATGGTCCTGACCCAGGCCATATCCTGTGGTACCTATGGTCCAGACCCAGGCCATATATGGTCCTGACCCAGGCCATATCCTGTGGTACCTATGGTCCAGACCCAGGCCATATATGGTCCTGACCCAGGCCATATCCTGTGGTACCTATGGTCCAGACCCAGGCCATATATGGTCCTGACCCAGGCCATATCCTGTGGTACCTATGGTCCAGACCCAGGCCATATATGGTCCTGACCCAGGCCATATCCTGTGGTACCTATGGTCCAGACCCAGGCCATCTCCTGTGGTACCTATGGTCCAGACCCAGGCCATATATGGTCCTGACCCAGGCCATATCCTGTGGTACCTATGGTCCAGACCCAGGCCATATATGGTCCTGACCCAGGCCATATCCTGTGGTACCTATGGTCCAGACCCAGGCCATCTCCTGTGGTACCTATGGTCCAGACCCAGGCCATATCCTGTGGTACCTATGGTCCAGACCCAGGCCATCTCCTGTGGTACCTATGGTCCAGACCCAGGCCATATCCTGTGGTACCTATGGTCCAGACCCAGGCCATCTCCTGTGGTACCTATGGTCCAGACCCAGGCCATCTCCTGTGGTACCTATGGTCCAGACCCAGGCCATCTCCTGTGGTACCTATGGTCCAGACCCAGGCCATATCCTGTGGTACCTATGGTCCAGACCCAGGCCATATCCTGTGGTACCTATGGTCCTGACCCAGGCCATATCCTGTGGTACCTATGGTCCAGACCCAGGCCATCTCATGTGGTACCTATGGTCCAGACCCAGGCCATCTCTTGTGGTACCTATGGTCCAGACCCAGGCCCTTCCTCCCTGACTACTTCACTGCTGCACAGTAAAACATGGACATGTGGTTTCTCCACCTCTCCCTTCTCCAAATATAGACCTCTGTACATTTCATGATTCGTCTTTACTCTTTTCCAAGATGGTTGTTGTTCACCTGCTGCTGATTCCACATGTTCAGCGTCTGATCAGTTTTTCTCAGAGAGACCCGTCGTGTAACTATTGGTCCTTTACCGTGGAAGTTCCAGAAGGCCAGACCTTAGTCCTCTCTCCAAAGCTTCTACTCTGCTTTCTAGGATGTTCCAGAAGACCAGACCTTAGTCCTCTCTCCCAAAGCTTCTACTCTGCCTTCTAGGATGTTCCAGAAGGCCAGACCTTAGTCCTCTCTCCAAAGCTTCTACTCTGCTTTCTAGGATGTTCCAGAAGACCAGACCTCTTAACTTAGTCCACTCTCCAAAGCTTCTACTCTGCCTTCTAGGATGTTCCAGAAGGCCAGACCTTAGTCCTCTCTCCAAAGCTTCTACTCTGCTTTCTAGAAAGTTCCAGAAGACCAGACCTCTTATCTTAGTCCTCTCTCCAAAACTTCTAATCTGCTTTCTAGGATGTCCCAGAAGGCCAGACCTTAGTCCTCTCTCCAAAGCTTCTACTCTGCTTTCTAGGATGTTCCAGAAGACCAGACCTTAGTCCTCTCTCCAAAACTTCTACTCTGCTTTCTAGGATGTTCAAGAAGGCCAGACCTTAGTCCTTTCTCCAAAGCTTCTACTCTGCCTTCTAGGATGTTCAAGAAGGCCAGACATTAGTCCTCTCTCCAAAACTTCTACTCTGCCCTCAAAAGTAGTGCACAAATTTTGACCAGTCCCTTATGAACCCTGGTCAAAAGTAGTGCACTAAATACAGAATAGGGTTCCGTTTGGGACATAAACACACCCTCTCCAGGTATATGTAAAAGAAGAAGAGCCATTACATTAGATAAAGCTACAGCGTGTAGCAGAGAGAAGCAGGGTCAGATCTAGTACAGAACAGAACCCTGCATTAATACTATGACCTCATGTTCCATTGATGATGTCAGAACTGTGATGGATTAGACTGGATAGACTGTTTCTAGGCTTTCTGCTTCCCGGTCTGGTCTTTACCACTCAGGGGTCAGAGATGGATGGTAATTTGACCCATGACCTGATTTAAATGGAAACTACAGATGTAATTTGACACCTGACCTGATTTAAATGGGAACTACAGATGTAATTTGATCACTCTGACCTGATTTAAATGGAAACCACAGATGTAATTTGACACCTGACCTGATTTAAATGGGAACTACAGATGTAATTTGATCACTCTGACCTGATTTAAATGGAAACTACAGATGTAATTTGACACCTGACCTGATTTAAATGGGAACTACAGATGTAATTTGATCACTCTGACCTGATTTAAATGGGAAATACAGATGTAATTTGATCACTCTGACCTGATTTAAATGGAAACTACAGATGTAATTTGACACCTGACCTGATTTAAATGGAAACTACAGATGTAATTTGACACCTGACCTGATTTAAATGGAAACTACAGATGTAATTTGACACCTGACCTGATTTAAATGGAAACTACAGATGTAATTTGACACCTGACCTGATTTAAATGGAAACTACAGATGTAATTTGATCACTCTGACCTGATTTAAATGGGAACTACAGGTGTAATTTGACACCTGACCTGATTTAAATGGGAACTACAGATGTAATTTGACACCTGACCTGATTTAAATGGGAACTACAGATGTAATTTGACACCTGACCTGATTTAAATGGAAACTACAGATGTAATTTGACACCTGACCTGATTTAAATGGGAACTACAGATGTAATTTGATCACTCTGACCTGATTTAAATGGAAACTACAGATGTAATTTGACACCTGACCTGATTTAAATGGGAACCACAGATGTAATTTGACACCTGACCTGATTTAAATGGAAACTACAGATGTAATTTGACACCTGACCTGATTTAAATGGGAACTACAGATGTAATTTGACACCTGACCTGATTTAAATGGAAACTACAGATGTAATTTGACACCTGACCTGATTTAAATGGAAACTACAGATGTAATTTGACACCTGACCTGATTTAAATGGGAACTACAGATGTAATTTGATCACTCTGACCTGATTTAAATGGAAACTACAGATGTAATTTGACACCTGACCTGATTTAAATGGAAACTACAGATGTAATTTGACACCTGACCTGATTTAAATGGAAACTACAGATGTAATTTGACACCTGACCTGATTTAAATGGGAACCACAGATGTAATTTGACACCTGACCTGATTTAAATGGGAACTACAGATGTAATTTGATCACTCTGACCTGATTTAAATGGAAACTACAGATGTAATTTGATCACTCTGACCTGATTTAAATGGAAACTACAGATGTAATTTGACACCTGACCTGATTTAAATGGGAACTACAGATGTAATTTGATCACTCTGACCTGATTTAAATGGAAACTACAGATGTAATTTGACACCTGACCTGATTTAAATGGGAACCACAGATGTAATTTGACACCTGACCTGATTTAAATGGAAACTACAGATGTAATTTGACACCTGACCTGATTTAAATGGGAACTACAGATGTAATTTGATCACTCTGACCTGATTTAAATGGAAACTACAGATGTAATTTGACACCTGACCTGATTTAAATGGAAACTACAGATGTAATTTGACACCTGACCTGATTTAAATGGGAACTACAGATGTAATTTGATCACTCTGACCTGATTTAAATGGGAACTACAGATGTAATTTGATCACTCTGACCTGATTTAAATGGAAACTACAGATGTAATTTGACACCTGACCTGATTTAAATGGGAACCACAGATGTAATTTGATCACTCTGACCTGATTTAAATGGAAACTACAGATGTAATTTGACACCTGACCTGATTTAAATGGGAACTACAGATGTAATTTGACACCTGACCTGATTTAAATGGAAACTACAGATGTAATTTGATCACTCTGACCTGATTTAAATGGGAACCACAGATGTAATTTGATCACTCTGACCTGATTTAAATGGGAACTACAGATGTAATTTGACACCTGACCTGATTTAAATGGAAACTACAGATGTAATTTGACACCTGACCTGATTTAAATGGAAACTACAGATGTAATTTGACACCTGACCTGATTTAAATGGAAACTACAGATGTAATTTGATCACTCTGACCTGATTTAAATGGAAACTACAGATGTAATTTGATCACTCTGACCTGATTTAAATGGAAACTACAGATGTAATTTGACACCTGACCTGATTTAAATGGAAACTACAGATGTAATTTGACACCTGACCTGATTTAAATGGGAACTACAGATGTAATTTGATCACTCTGACCTGATTTAAATGGAAACTACAGATGTAATTTGACACCTGACCTGATTTAAATGGGAACTACAGATGTAATTTGACACCTGACCTGATTTAAATGGGAACTACAGATGTAATTTGACACCTGACCTGATTTAAATGGAAACTACAGATGTAATTTGATCACTTTGATCACTTTACTATATTAAGTTTGTAATTTCCACTTTTAAAAAAAATGTCAGACTTGATTTTTGCCCCAACATGAACTGTATCAACCCCTATAATAATGTCCATGACTTATAATCCACATAATAATTAACATTTCCTGTTGCTGCAGGATTATTTTCCTGCTGTAGCAAACTGGCTCAAATTAAGATCCCAAAATGGAAAGGAGAGATTGGAATGGCCTGTTGTACACCTCTGTGAATGTTGTACACCTCTGTGAATGTACAATCTATCAAACTGGGGAGATTGGACTGCCCTGTTGTACACCTCTGTGAATGTTGTACACCTCTGTGAATGTATCATACTGGTGAGATTGGACTTCCCTGTTGTACACCTCTGTGAATGTATCAAACTGGGGAGATTGGACTTCCCTGTTGTACACCTCTGTGAATGTATCAAACTGGGGAGATTGGACTTCCCTGTTGTACACCTCTGTGAATGTATCAAACTGGGGAGATTGGACTTCCCTGTTGTACACCTCTGTGAATGTATCAAACTGGGGAGATTGGACTTCCCTGTTGTACACCTCTGTGAATGTATCAAACTGGGGAGATTGGACTTCCCTGTTGTACACCTCTGTGAATGTATCAAACTGGGGAGATTGGACTTCCCTGTTGTACACCTCTGTGAATGTATCAAACTGGGGAGATTGGACTTCCCTGTTGTACACCTCTGTGAATGTATCAAACTGGGGAGATTGGACTTCCCTGTTGTACACCTCTGTGAATGTATCAAACTGGGGAGATTGGACTTCCCAGTTGTACACCTCTGTGAATGTCTCAAACTGGGGAGATTGGACTGTCCTGTTGTACACCTCTGTGAATGTATCAAACTGGGGAGATTGGACTTCCCTGTTGTACACCTCTGTGAATGTATCAAACTGGGGAGATTGGACTTCCCTGTTGTACACCTCTGTGAATGTATCAAACTGGGGAGATTGGACTTCCCTGTTGTACACCTCTGTGAATGTATCAAACTGGGGAGATTGGACTTCCCTGTTGTACACCTCTGTGAATGTATCAAACTAGGGAGATTGGACTTCCCTGTTGTACACCTCTGTGAATGTATCAAACTGGGGAGATTGGACTTCCCTGTTGTACACCTCTGTGAATGTATCAAACTGGGGAGATTGGACTTCCCTGTTGTACACCTCTGTGAATGTATCAAACTGGGGAGATTGGACTTCCCTGTTGTACACCTCTGTGAATGTATCAAACTGGGGAGATTGGACTTCCCTGTTGTACACCTCTGTGAATGTACAATCTATCAAACTGTATTTTGTTCATAATTACCATGTGTTTATTCTTACACTTTTTGTATGGATACAATATGTTTTGAACTCTTGTATTTTAACAATCTGTCATGAAGGACGAGGCTCTCCCTTCCTGTGTCTGGTACGTCCTCTGAGTGAGGAACAATGCCTGGAAAGTCTTCCATTACAGAGAGCTATAAAACAGACAAATGAAAGGGGAAGGACGGAGAAGTGAAGAGGCTATCTCTCATCCCTCCCTCCCTCCCTCATCCCTCCCTCCCTCCCTCACTCATCACTCCCTCCCTCCGTCTAATACCTTGCCTCTGACAGACGCTTAGCTGGCATAAAATACTGATAAATGAAATGAGGGAATGAAGGGGCTCAGATTCCGCCCTCCCCCCTAATTCCCTCCAGACAGGCCAATAAATTACCAATGGATCAGTCCGTCTTAGACTGATGGGTCCCTCCCATGAAGGGACCCAGTCACGAGGGGACTGTGGAACCCTCCAGTCTGAGTCCCACACTCCCATGAAGGGACCCAGTTACTAGGGGACTGTGGAACCCTCCAGTCTGACACTCCCATGAAGGGACCCAGTCACTAGGGGATCCGGTCACTAGGGGATTCGGCGACTAGGGGATCCGGTCACTATGGGATCCGGTCACTAGGGGATCCGGTCACTAGGGGATTCGGCGACTAGGGGATCCGGTCACTAGGGTATCCGGTCACTAGGGGATCCGGTCACTAGGGGATCCAGTCACTAGGGGACCCGGTCACAAGGGGATCCGGTCACTAGGGGATCCTGTCAATAGGGGATCCTGTCACTACGGGATCCTGTCAATAGGGGACCAAGTCACTAGGGGATCCTGTCAATAGGGGATCCTGTCAATAGGGGATCCAGTCACTAGGGGACCCGGTCACTAGGGGATCCTGTCACTAGGGGACCCGGTCACTAGGGGACCCGGTCACTAGGGGATCCTGTCAGTAGGGGATCCAGTCACTAGGGGATCCAGTCACTAGGGGATCCTGTCACTAGGGGATCCGGTCACTAGGGGATCCGGTCACTAGGGGATCCGGTCACTAGGGGATCCGGTCAGAAGGGGATCCAGTCACTAGGGGATCCAGTCACTAGGGGATCCTGTCACTAGGGGATCCGGTCACTAGGGGATCCGGTCACAAGGGGATCCGGTCACTAGGGGATCCTGTCACTAGGGGATCCTGTCAATAGAGGACCAAGTCACTAGGGGATCCTGTCAATAGGGGATCCTGTCAATAGGGGATCCAGTCACAAGGGGACCCGGTCACTAGGGGATCCTGTCACTAGGGGACCCGGTCACTAGGGGACCCGGTCACTAGGGGATCCAGTCAGTAGGGGATCCAGTCACTAGGGGATCCAGTCACTAGGGGATTCGGACACTAGGGGATCCGGTCACTAGGGGATTCGGTGACTAGGGGATTCGGTGACTAGGGGATCCAGTCACTAAGGGATCCGGTCACTAGGGGATCCGGTCACTAGGGGATCCAGTCACAAGGGGATCCGGTCACTAGGGGATTCGGACACTAGGGGATCCGGTCACTAGGGGATTCGGTGACTAGGGGATTCGGTGACTAGGGGATCCAGTCACTAAGGGATCCGGTCACTAGGGGATCCGGTCACTAGGGGATCCAGTCACTAGGGGATCCGGTCACTAGGGGATTCGGACACTAGGGGATCCGGTCACTAGGGGATTCGGTGACTAGGGGATTCAGTGACAATGGGATCCAGTCACTAAGGGATCCGGTCACTAGGGGATCCGGTCACTAGGGGATCCAGTCACAAGGGGATCCGGTCACAAGGGGATCCCGTCACTAGGGGATCCGGTCACTAGGGGATCCGGTCAATAGGGGATCAGGTCACTAGGGGATCCTGTCACTAGGGGATCCAGTCACTAGGGCATCCGGTCACAAGGGGATCCGGTCACTAGGGGATCCGGTCACTAGGGGATCCGTCACTAGGGGACCCAGTCACTAGGGGATCCAGTCACTAGGGGATCCGTCCTCTAGGGGTTCCGGTCACTAGGGGATTTGGCGACTAGGGGATCCTGTCAATAGGGGATCCTGTCAATAGGGGATCCAGTCAATAGGGGATCCTGTCACTAGGGGACCCGGTCACTAGGGGATCCAGTCACTAGGGGATCCTGTCACTAGGGGATCCGGTCACTAGGGGATCCGGACACTAGGGGATCCGGTCACTAGGGGATTCGGCGACTAGGGGATCCGGTCACTAGGGGATCCGGTCAGTAGGGGATCCAGTCACAAGGGGATCCGGTCACTAGGGGATCCTGTCACTAGGGGATCCAGTCACTAGGGCATCCGGTCACAAGGGGATCCGGTCACTAGGGGATCCGGTCACTAGGGGATCCGTCACTAGGGGACCCAGTCACTAGGGGATCCAGTCACTAGGGGATCCGTCCTCTAGGGGTTCCGGTCACTAGGGGATTTGGCGACTAGGGGATCCTGTCAATAGGGGATCCTGTCAATAGGGGATCCAGTCAATAGGGGATCCTGTCACTAGGGGACCCGGTCACTAGGGGATCCAGTCACTAGGGGATCCTTTCACTAGGGGATCCGGTCACTAGGGGATCCGGACACTAGGGGATCCGGTCACTAGGGGATTCGGCGACTAGGGGATCCGGTCACTAGGGGATCCGGTCAGTAGGGGATCCAGTCACAAGGGGATCCGGTCACTAGGGGATCCAGTCACTAGGGGATCCTGTCACAAGGGGATCCGGTCACTAGGGGATCCAGTCACTAGGGGATCCAGTCACAAGGGGATCCGGTCACTAGGGGATCCGGTCACTAGGGGATCCGGTCACTAGGGGATCCGGTCAGAAGGGGATCCAGTCACTAGGGGATCCAGTCACTAGGGGATCCTGTCACTAGGGGATCCGGTCACTAGGGGATCCGGTCACTAGGGGATCCGGTCACAAGGGGATCCGGTCACTAGGGGATCCTGTCACTAGGGGATCCTGTCAATAGAGGACCAAGTCACTAGGGGATCCTGTCAATAGGGGATCCTGTCAATAGGGGATCCAGTCACAAGGGGACCCGGTCACTAGGGGATCCTGTCACTAGGGGACCCGGTCACTAGGGGACCCGGTCACTAGGGGATCCAGTCAGTAGGGGATCCAGTCACTAGGGGATCCAGTCACTAGGGGATCCGGTCACTAGGGGATTCGGACACTAGGGGATCCGGTCACTAGGGGATTCGGTGACTAGGGGATTCGGTGACTAGGGGATCCAGTCACTAAGGGATCGGTCACTAGGGGATCCGGTCACTAGGGGATCCAGTCACAAGGGGATCCGGTCACTAGGGGATTCGGACACTAGGGGATCCGGTCACTAGGGGATTCGGTGACTAGGGGATTCGGTGACTAGGGGATCCAGTCACTAAGGGATCCGGTCACTAGGGGATCCGGTCACTAGGGGATCCAGTCACTAGGGGATCCGGTCACTAGGGGATTCGGACACTAGGGGATCCGGTCACTAGGGGATTCGGTGACTAGGGGATTCAGTGACAAGGGGATCCAGTCAGTAAGGGATCCGGTCACTAGGGGATCCGGTCACTAGGGGATCCAGTCACAAGGGGATCCGGTCACAAGGGGATCCCGTCACTAGGGGATCCTGTCACTAGGGGATCCGGTCACTAGGGGATCCGGTCACTAGGGGATCAGGTCACTAGGGGATCCGGTCACTAGGGGATCCAGTCACTAGGGCATCCGGTCACAAGGAGATCCGGTCACTAGGGGATCCGGTCACTAGGGGATCCGTCACTAGGGGACCCAGTCACTAGGGGATCCAGTCACTAGGGGATCCGTTCTCTAGGGGTTCCGGTCACTAGGGGATTTGGCGACTAGGGGATCCTGTCAATAGGGGATCCTGTCAATAGGGGATCCAGTCAATAGGGGTTCCTGTCACTAGGGGACCCGGTCACTAGGGGATCCTGTCACTAGGGGACCCAGTCACTAGGGGACCTGGTCACTAGGGGATCCAGTCAGTAGGGGATCCAGTCACTAGGGGATCCAGTCACTAGGGGATCCAGTCACTGGGGGATCCTGTCACTAGGGGATCCGGTCACTAGGGGATCCTGTCACTAGGGGATCCGGTCACTAGGGGATCCTGTCACTAGATGATCCAGTCACTAGGGAATCCTGTCACTAGGGGATCCGGTCACTAGGGGATCTGGTCACTAGGGGATCCTGTCACTAGGGGATCCGGTCACTAGGGGATCTGGTCACTAGGGGATCCTGTCACTAGGGGATCCGGTCACTAGGGAATCTGGTCACTAGGGGATCCTGTCAATACGGGATCCGGTCACCAGGGGATCCTGTCACTAGATGATCCAGTCACTAGGGGATCCTGTCACTAGGGGATCCGGTCACTAGGGAATACCGTCACTAGGGGATCCGGTCACTAGGGGATCTGGTCACTAGGGGATCCGGTCGCTCCTGTAATATCAGTTCAGTCTAGTACCCACAGTTCAGTCTGTCTGCTGAAGCTGCTGTGGTGGGACAGTGGAGAGGAGAGGTGTATTGTGGGTAGTGGCTAGTACCCACAGTTCAATCTGTCTTTTAAAGCTGCTATGGTGGGAGACTGGAGAGGAGAGGTGTATTGTGGGTAGGGTGGAGAGAGAATGGGACAGTGGGGAGGGGAGGGTGGAGAAAGAATGGGACAGTGGAGAGGGTGGACAGAGACTGGGACAGTGGAGAGGAGATGGTGGAGAGAGAATGGGACAGTGGGGAGGAGATGGTGGAGAGAGACTGGGACAGTGGGGCGGAGAGGGTGGAGAGAGACTGGGACAGTGGTGAGGAGATGGTGGAGAGAGAATGAGAAAGTAGAGAGGGTGGATAGAGAATGGGACAGTGGAGAGGAGAGGGTGGAGAGAGAATGGGACAGTTGGGAGGGAAGGGTGGAGAGAGAATGGGACAGTGGGGAGGGGAGGGTGGAGAGAGACTGGGACAGTGGTGAGGAGAGGGTGTAGAGAGACTGGGACAGTGGTGAGGAGAGGGTGTAGAGAGAATGGGACAGTGGGGAGGGGAGGGTGGAGAGAGAATGGGACAGTGGGGAGGGGAGGGTGGAGAGAGAATGGGACATTGGGGAGGGGAGGGTGGAGAGGGACTGGGACAGTGGGGAGGGGAGGGTGGAGAGAGACTGGGACAGTGGGGAGGGGAGGGTGGAGAGAGACTGGGACAGTGGGGCGGAGAGGGTGGAGAGAGACTGGGACAGTGGGGAGTGGAGGGTGGAGAGAGACTGGGACAGTGGGGCGGAGAGGGTGAGGAGAGACTGGGACAGTGGGGAGGGGAGGGTGGAGAGAGACTGGGACAGTGGGGCGGAGAGGATGGAGAGAGACTAGGACAGTGGGGAGGGGAGGGTGGAGAGAGACTGGGACAGTGGGGAGGGGAGGGTGGAGAGAGACTGGGACAGTGGGGAGGAGATGGTGGAGAGAGACTGGGCCAGTGGGGAGGGGAGGGTGGAGAGAGACTGGGACAGTGGGGCGGAGAGGGTGGAGAGAGACTGGGACAGTGGGGAGGGTAGGGGAGGGTGGAGAGAGACTGGGACAGTGGGGAGGGGAGGGTGTAGAGAGACTGGGACAGTGGGGAGGGGAGGGTGGAGAGAGACTGAGACAGTGGGGCGGAGAGGGTGGAGAGAGTCTGGGACAGTGGGGAGGGGAGGGTGGAGAGAGACTGGGACAGTGGGGAGGGGAGGGTGGAGAGAGACTGAGACAGTGGGGCGGAGAGGGTGGAGAGAGTCTGGGACAGTGGGGAGGGGAGGGTGAAGAGAGACTGGGACAGTGGGGAGGGGAGGGTGGAGAGAGACTGGGACAGTGGGGAGGAGATGGTGGAGAGAGACTGGGACAGTGGGGAGGGGAGGGTGGAGAGAGACTGGGACAGTGGGGAGGGGAGGGTGGAGAGAGACTGGGACAGTGGGGAGGAGATGGTGGAGAGAGACTGGGACAGTGGGGAGGAGATGGTGGAGAGAGACTGGGACAGTGGGGAGGGGAGGGTGGAGAGAGACTGGGACAGTGGGGAGGGGAGGGTGGAGAGAGACTGGGACAGTGTAGAGGAGATGGTGGAGAGAGACTGGGACAGTGGGGAGGGGAGGGTGGAGAGAGACTGGGACAGTGTGGAGTAGATGGTGGAGAGAGAATGATAAAGTAGAGAGGGTGTCTTCTGCTGAGGGGAGGAGCTTTCATTACAGGAGCGTCAACATTTCCTTCAGTCCGTTTTCCTCTAAACGGAGGGACGACAACCCCTGATCCTGATAGGTTCAGGGGTTCAACAAGAGGTCTGAGGTCAACAGAGCTCTCTGAGCTCCATAGAGAGGGAAGAACAACAGCATGGTAATAGGCATGGAGTAGGCCTTGTTATTGTATGGTAATAGGTGTGAAGTATGCCTTGTTATTGTATGGTAATAGGCATGAAGTATGTCTTGTTATTGTATGGTAATAGGCATGAAGTAGGCATTGTTATTGTATGGTAATAGGCATGAAGTAGGCCTTGTTATTGTATGGTAATAGGCATGAAGTAGGCCTTGTTATTGTATGGTAATAGGTATGAAGTAGGCCTTGTTATTGTATGGTAATAGGTATGAAGTAGGCCTTGTTATTGTATGGTAATAGGCATGAAGTATGCCTTGTTATTGTATGGTAATAGGCATGAAGTAGGCCTTGTTATTGTATGGTAATAGGTATGAAGTATGCCTTGTTATTGTATGGTAATAGGTGTGAAGTATGCCTTGTTATTGTTATTGTATGGCAATAGGCATGAAGTATGCCTTGTGGTATGAAGTATGTCTTGTTATTGTATGGTAATAGGTATGAAGTAGGCCTTGTTATTGTATGGTAATAGGTATGAAGTGCCAAGTGGTTCTATCAATCTAGGACATAGAGATGACTTAACCCTCATAGCCTGGTTCCTCTCTAGGTTTCTTCCTAGAGTTCTGGCCTTTATAGGGAGTTTTTCCTAGCCACCGTGCTTTTTTCCTAGCCAGCATTGCTTGCTGGTTTGGGGTTTTAGGCTGGGTTTCTGTACAGCACTTTGAGATATCAGCTGATGTAAGAAGGGCTTTATAAATACATTTGTTTTGATTTGACTTAACTCCAAATTGTGAGACTCTATTAGACTTAATACCGTACTGTGATATTCTGAGACTCCATTAGACTTAATACTGTACTGTGATGTTGTGAGACTACATTAGACTTAATAGTGTACTGTGATGTTGTGAGACTCCATTAGACTTAATATCATACCGAAAGGTTGTGAGACTCCATTAGACTTAATACCGTACTGAGAGGTTGTGAGACTCCATTAGACTTAATATCATACCGAAAGGTTGTGAGACTCCATTAGACTTAATACTGTACTGTGATGTTGTGAGACTCCATTAGACTTAATACTGTACTGTGATGTTGTGAGACTCCATTAGACTTAATACCGTACTGTGATGTTGTGAGACTCCATTAGACTTAATACTGTACTGTGATGTTGTGAGACTCCATTAGACTTAATACCGTACCGTGAGGTTGTGAGAGCCGGTGACCGCGCTGCCGTCTTCCAGGTAGTGTGTTTCTGTGTAGTGACTGGCAAACAAACCACTAGAAATAAGACACAAAAAGAGCAAGAGTTAAAAGAAGGGAATTCCAAAGAGGACAACTCAGCATTTAGAGAGAGGGATGGGAGGGGAGAGATGAGAGCAGGCAGGGAGGGGAGAGAGGAGAGAGGAGAGAGAGCTGGGAGGGTAGAGAGGAGAGCAGGCAGGGAGGGGAGAGAGGTTAGAGAGCTGGGAGGGGAGAGAGGAGAGCAGGCAGAGAAGGGAGAGAGGGCTGGGAGGGGAGAGAGGGCTGGGAGGGGAGAGAGGGCTGGGAGGGGAGAGAGGGCTGGGAGGGGAGAGAGGGCTGGGAGGGGAGAGAGAGGAGTGAGGGCTGGGTGGGGAGAGGGAGAGAGGGAGGGACCAGCAGCAGGGGTAGATCCTGGAACTACTAAGAGCTCACACAAACACTGGGAACCCTGATGAGTTTGTGTGTGTGTGTGTGTGTGTGTGTGTGTGTGTGTGTGTGTGTGTGTGTGTGTGTGTGTGTGTGTGTGTGTGTGTGTGTGTGTGTGTGTGTGTGCGCGCGTGCGTGCGTGTGTGTGTATGTGTGTGTGTATGTGTGTGTGCGTGCGTGTTTGTGCGCGTGTGACCTCAGGACAGCCAGATGAGGAACACCCATCACAGACAGCTTGAGAGTCTTCCTGACCTCACTGCTAGGACTGTTAGAGTTGCTTCTAGAGTCTGGCCTTGTCAGGGACATGATGTTTCCTGGACCCTGCTTTCATAACCCACAAAACAAACCACAGCACTGTCAGTGATCCCCCGGATCAAAGCCAGGCTGGAAAGAGCAGAAAAGTCCAATGGAATCAAATGAAGTTGTTTTAATTAGTTTCAACGCTCTGACTCAGACAGAAACTCAACGTCAGTGGACTATAAGAATAACAAGGCATCAATTATAATGTAATGAATATGTACACCATCACCCAACCATTCACACAGACATACACCAGCTTCCCTGACCCAGTGGGTCACCGGTTAATCTATAGGAAGGAGGGCAAACAGGCTCCGTCTATGAGAACACAAGCAGAGAAAGCAGATCGATGGCACTCAGACTGCGGACGGTGATTTGATTTTTTTAATCAATTTGAAACACACGAAGCAATGATGCATGTTGTCAAAGACCGAATGCACACACACACACACACACACACACACACACGCACACACACACGCACGCACACACACACACACGGCCTATGCTGCTCTGTACCATCACTCATTCATATATCTTTATGTACATATTCTTTATCCCCTTACACTTGTGTCTATAAGGTAGTAGTTTTGGAATTGTTAGCTAGATTACTTGTTGGTTATTACTGCATTGTCGGAACTAGAAGCACAAGCATTTCGCTACACTCGCACTAACATCTGCTAACCATGTGTATGTGACAAATAAAATTTGATTTGATTTGACTCACACACACACACACACACACACACACACACACACACACACACACACACACACACACACACACACACACACACACTGGTTAACATTGAACTGGTTAACATAGAACTAGTTAACATGGAGCTGGTTAAAATGGAGCTGGTTAACATGGAACTAGTTAACATTGAACTGGTTAACATAGAACTAATTAAATAGTTAACATGGAACTAGTTAACATAGAACTGGTTAACATAGAACTAGTTAACATGTCCCTGGCAGATAGCAGATACAGACAGTGCTGACAGAAGAATGGGGACAATCAGGAATCACATGGAGATCTCAAACTGAGTCATGTCTTTAGAACCTTCTTCACATGGAGATCTCAAACTGAGTCATGACTTTAGAACCTTCTTCACATGGCGATCTCAAACTGAGTCATGACTTTAGAACCTTCTTCACATGGCGATCTCAAACTGAGTCATGACTTTAGAACCTTCTTCACATGGAGATCTCAAACTGAGTCATGTCTTTAGAACCTTCTTCACATGGAGATCTCAAACTGAGTCATGACTTTAGAACCTATGTAGATAATAATGTTCTACCTCTATAAAGGGTTCTATGTAGATAATACAGTTCTACCTCTATAAAGAGTTCTATGTAGATAATAAGGTTCTACCTCTATAAAGGGTTCTGTGTAGATAATACGGTTCTACCTCTATAAAGGGTTCTGTGTAGATAATACGGTTCTACCTCTATAAAGGGTTCTGTGTAGATAATACGGTTCTACCTCTATAAAGGGTTCTATGTAGATAATACAGTTCTATCTATATAAAGAGTTCTATGTAGATCATTACTAGTTTTCAGAACCTCTATAAAGGGTTCTATGTAGATAATACGGTTCTATCTCTATAAAGGGTTCTTCTTCTGGGACAAAGGCCTGGAGAATCCTTTTTCCTAAAAGCATATCTGCGGCAATCTCTTTTTTATCACAAAAAGTTATGGATTTTCTGACAAGAATCAAGAGAGTATTTCAACACCATCTAAGTCACCATATATCTAATATATATATATATATATATTATGTTACAAGTTTTCAGAAGTCTAAATATCTAATATTCTCTCCTGTTACTAGTTTTCAGAACTCTAAATATCTAATATTCTCTTCGGTTACTAGTTTTCAGAGTCTAAATATCTAATATTCTCTCCTTTTACTAGTTTTCAGAAGTCTAAATATCTAATATTCTCTCCTGTTACTAGTTTTCAGAGTCTAAATATCTAATATTCTCTTCGGTTACTAGTTTTCAGAGTCTAAATATCTAATATTATCTTCGGTTACTAGTTTTCAGAACTCTAAATATCTAATATTCTCTTCGGTTACTAGTTTTCAGACCTCTAAATATCTAATATTCTCCCCTGTTACTAGTTTTCAGAACTCTAAATATCTAATATTCTCTTCGGTTACTAGTTTTCAGAACTCTGAACTTGATGTGCAAGGCCTTTTTACAGCCTTTTAACACGTCAATATGGATGAACGGAAGTATCTAAGGTCTTTAATATGGTAATAACGCAGTGCTACAGACGTCATGTTCCTCTGGCAGTAACGTAACCAAGCGAACTCCTTTAATCATGACTCCGAGAGAGAATGACCTACACAGACAGCCACAGTCTCCAGGAAGGTACATCAAACCTCTGCTCTACAGGGATACATCCAACCTCTGCTCTACAGGGATACATCCAACCTCTGCTCTACAGGGATACATCCAACCTCTGCTCTACGGGGATACATCCAACCTCTGCTCTACAGGGATACATCCAACCTCTGCTCTACAGGGATACATCCAACCTCTGCTCTACAGGGATACATCCAACCTCTGCTCTACGGGGATACATCAAACCTCTGGTCTACGGGGATACATCCAACCTCTGCTCTACGGGGATACATCAAACCTCTGCTCTACGGGGATACATCCAACCTCTGCTCTACGGGGAAACATCCAACCTCTGCTCTACAGGGATACATCCAACCTCTGCTCTACAGGGATACATCCAACCTCTGCTCTACGGGGAAACATCCAACCTCTGCTCTACAGGGATACATCCAACCTCTGCTCTACGGGGATACATCCAACCTCTGCTCTACAGGGATACATCCAACCTCTGCTCTACGGGGATACATCCAACCTCTGCTCTACAGGGATACATCCAACCTCTGCTCTACGGGGATACATCCAACCTCTGCTCTACAGGGATACATCCAACCTCTGCTCTACAGGGATACATCCAACCTCTGCTCTACGGGGATACATCCAACCTCTGCTCTACGGGGATACATCCAACCTCTGCTCTACAGGGATACATCCAACCTCTGCTCTACAGGGATACATCCAACCTCTGCTCTACGGGGAAACATCCAACCTCTGCTCTACAGGGATACATCCAACCTCTGCTCTACAGGGATACATCCAACCTCTGCTCTACAGGGATACATCCAACCTCTGCTCTACAGGGATACATCCAACCTCTGCTCTACAGGGATACATCCAACCTCTGCTCTACAGGGATACATCAAACCTCTGCTCTACAGGGATACATCCAACCTCTGCTCTACGGGGAAACATCCAACCTCTGCTCTACAGGGATACATCCAACCTCTGCTCTACAGGGATACATCCAACCTCTGCTCTACAGGGATACATCCAACCTCTGCTGTACCTTTGATCAGGTAGTGTAGGAGTCAGTGGGATATCATGTTGATATCATGTTGATCAGGTAGTGTAGGAGTCAGTGTGATATCATGTTGATATCATGTTGATCAGGTAGTGTAGGAATCAGTGGGATACCATGTTGATATCATGTTGATAGCAGGTAGAGTAGGAGTCAGTGTGATATCATGTTGATCAGATAGTGTAGGAGTCAGTGGTATATCATGTTGATATCATGTTGATATCAGGTAGTGTAGGAGTCAGTGGGATATCATGTTGATATCATGGTGATATCAGGTAGTGTAGGAGTCAATGGGATATCACGTTGATATCATGTTGATATCAGGTAGTGTAGGAGTCAGTGGGATATCATGTTGATATCATGTTGATATCAGGTAGTGTAGGAGTCAGTGGGATATCATGTTGATATCAGGTAGTGTAGGAGTCAGTGGGATATCATGTTGATATCAGGTAGTGTAGGAGTCAGTGGGATATCATGTTGATATCAGGTAGTGTAGGAGTCAGTGGTATATCGTGTTGATATCATGTTGATATCAGGTAGTGTAGGAGTCAGTGGTATATCATGTTGATATCATGTTGATATCAGGTAGTGTAGGAGTCATTGGGATATTATGTTGATATCATGTTGATCAGGTAGTGTAGGAGTCAGTGGGATATCATGTTGATATCAGGTAGTGTAGGATCAGTGGGATATCATGTTGATATCATGTTGATCAGGTAGTGTAGGAGTCAGTGGGATATCATATTGATATCATGTTGATCAGGTAGTGCAGCAGCCAGTGGGATCTCATGTTGATATCATGTTGATATCAGGTAGTGTAGGATTCATTGGGATATCATGTTGATATCAGGTAGTGTAGGAGTCATTGGGATATCATGTTGATATCAGGTAGTGTAGGAGTCATTGGGATATCATGTTGATATCAGGTAGTGTAGGAGTCATTGGGATATCATGTTGATATCAGGTAGTGTAGGAGTCATTGGGATATCATGTTGATATCATGTTGATATCATGTTGATCCGGTAGTGTAGGAGTCAGTGAGATATCATGTTGATATCATGTTGATATCAGGTAGTGTAGGAGTCAGTGGGATATCATGTTGATATCATGTTGATATCAGGTAGTGTAGCAGCCAGTGGGATATCATGTTGATATCAGATAGTGTAGGAGTCAGTGGGATATCATGTTGATATCATGTTGATATCAGGTAGGGTAGGAGTCAGTGGGATATCATGTTGATATCATGTTGATCCGGTAGTGTAGGAGTCAGTGAGAAATCATGTTGATATCATGTTGATATCAGGTAGGGTAGGAGTCAGTGAGATATCATGTTGATATCATGTTGATATCAGGTAGTGTAGGAGTCATTGGGATATCATGTTGATATCATGTTGATATCAGGTAGTGTAGGAGTCATTGGGATATCATGTTGATATCATGTTGATATCAGGTAGTGTAGGAGTCAGTGGGATATCATGTTGATATCATGTTGATATCAGGTAGTGTAGGAGTCATCGGGATATCATGTTGATATCATGTTGATATCAGGTAGTGTAGGAGTCAATTGGGATATCATGTTGATATCAGGTAGTGTAGGAGTCAGTGGGATATCATGTTGATATCAGGTAGGGTAGGAGTCAGTGAGATATCATGTTGATATCATGTTCATATCAGGTAGTGTAGGAGTCAGTGGGATATCATGTTGATATCAGGTAGTGTAGGAGTTATTGGGATATCATGTTGATATCATGTTGATATCAGGTAGTGTAGGAGTCAGTGGGATATCATGTTGATATCATGTTGATATCAGGCAGTGTAGGAGTTATTGGGATATCATGTTGATATCAGGTAGTGTAGGAGTCAGTGGGATATCATGTTGATATCATGTTGATATCAGGTAGTGTAGGAGTTATTGGGATATCATGTTGATATCATGTTGATATCAGGTAGTATAGGAGTCATTGGGATATCATGTTGATATCAGGTAGTGTAGGAGTCATTGGGATATCATGTTGATATCAGGTAGTGTAGGAGTCAGTGGGATATCATGTTGATATCATGTTGATATCAGGTAGTGTAGGAGTTATTGGGATATCATGTTGATATCATGTTGATATCAGGTAGTGTAGGAGTCATTGGGATATCATGTTGATATCATGTTGATATCAGGTAGTATAGGAGTCATTGGGATATCATGTTGATATCAGGTAGTGTAGGAGTCATTGGGATATCATGTTGATATCAGGTAGTGTAGGAGTCATTGGGATATCATGTTGATATCAGGTAGTGTAGGAGTCATTGGGATATCATGTTGATATCAGGTAGTGTAGGAGTCATTGGGATATCATGTTGATATCATGTTGATATCAGGTAGTGTAGGAGTCATTGGGATATCATGTTGATATCTGGTAGTGTAGGAGTCATTGGGATATCATGTTGATATCATGTTGATATCAGGTAGGGTAGGAGTCAGTGGAATATCATGTTGATATCATGTTGATATCATGTTGATATCAGGTAGTGTAGGAGTCATTGGGATAAGATGTTCCCAATGTAAGTGCACTACTTTTGACCAAGGCCCACCGTGCATTATATCGGGAACAGGGTGAGATTTGGGACAAACCCTCTCCCCAACCTCAGCATTGACAGAAGCATCTTCATTACCTCATTGCCATAGTTTGAATCAATAGTTATTGATCTCCCAGTCACAGCAGCAGATACGTCCCTTTACACCCAGACAACAGTCCTAATTTAGGGGATTCTAGACCCAACACAAGCACACACATACCGTCCCAGGGTTGAGGATGATACATGAGAACCATCCTCATTATGTCGAGAGAGAGAGAGAGAGAGAGAGAGAGAGAGAGAGGGGGAAGAGAAAGAAAGAGAGAGAGAGGGAGAAGGAGAGAGCCCCATGGCACTGTGAAGTATCATGCTGTAATTGATTATGAATGCATAAACACTTAGAGATTATGTGATCAAACTAAAGTGTGTGTGTGTGTGTGTGTTAATGAAACTGACTCCGAAGATGTAATTGGGCCCCACCAATTAGCCTAAACATTAGATTAAACTGGAGGGAAAGAGGGACAAATGATGAGACGATGTTGTAGCAACAGTGTCCTTAGGAGAGAGAGACTGCATGATGAGACAATGTTGTAGCAACAGTGTCCTTAGCTTCATGTGGGATATAGAAATATCAAGACTACTGTGCCCATTGAACAGCCTCCCCCGTTGAACAGACTCCCCCGTTGAACAGCCTCCCCCGTTGAACAGACTCCCCCGTTGAACAGACTCCCCCGTTAAACAGACTCCCCCGTTGAACAGACATTTTTCCAGGAGTAATTCGTATGACATCAGTTCAAGCTCCTGGCTCTCGCTCTCTCTGTGTGTGTGAGTGTGTGAGTGTGTGTGTGTGTGTGTGTGTGTGTGTGTGTGTGTGTGTGTGTGTGTGTGTGTGTGTGTGTGTGTGTGTGTGTGTGTGTGTGTGTGTGTGTGTGTGTGTGTTCCTGGCTGGACCATCGCTCCACAGTAGAGCAGAATTCCCCTCGCTGAGCTCAACACATCCTTCACTGAGCATGTCATGACCAGAGCTGACACACACTGAGGATGTGCTAGCCAAGCCAATGAGTCGGCAACACACACACACACACACACACACACACACACACACACACACACACACACACACACCACACACACACACACACACACACACACAGAGAGAGATAAAACAAAGGGGGAAAGAACTGCTTCTCAAGTCTGTGTGACAGCCTTGTCAGCCTCGTTGAATTCATATCCACCTTGTGAAGGAAGGGCAATATGATGGTCACATCCTGTTATTAGTTTTATATAGACGTGTCAGGCCAGGTCAGAAGGTCACATTATATAGACATGTCAGGCCAGGTCAGAAGGTCACATTATATAGACATGTCAGGCCAGGTCAGAAGGTCACATTATATAGACATGTCAGGCCAGGTCATATGGTCTTCTGTCCAGTCATATGGTCTACTGTCCAGTCATATGGTTTACTGGTCTTCTGTCCAGTCATATGGTCTACGGGTCTACTGCCCAGTCATATAGACTACTGCCCAGTCATATAGACTACTGCCCAGTCATATGGTCTACTGCCCAGTCATATGGTCTACTGCCCAGTCATATGGTCTACTGCCCAGTCATATAGACTACTGCCCAGTCATATGGTCTACTGCCCAGTCATATGGTCTACTGCCCAGTCATATAGACTACTGTCCAGTCATATGGTCTACTGGTCTACTGCCCAGTCATATAGACTACTGTCCAGTCATATGGTCTACTGGTCTACTGCCCAGTCATATGGTCTACTGCCCAGTCATATGGTCAATTGTCCAGTCATATGGACTACTGTCCAGTCATATAGACTACTGCCCAGTCTACTGCCCAGTCATATTGACTACTGCCCAGTCTACTGCCCAGTCATATGGTCTACTGTCCAGTCATATGGTCTACTGTCCAGTCATATGGATTACTGTCCAGTCATATGGTCTACTGTCCAGTCATATGGTCTACTGCCCAGTCATATGGTCTACTGTCCGGTCATATGGACTACTGGTCTACTGTCCAGTCATATGGTCTACTGTCCAGTCATATGGTCTACTGTCCAGTCATATGGATTACTGTCCAGTCATATGGTCTACTGTCCAGTCATAAGGTCTGCTGGTCTACTGTCCAGTCATATGGTCTACTGCCCAGTCATGTGGTCTACTGTCAAGTCATATGGTCTACTGGTCTACTGTCCAGTCATGTTGTATCCTGTCCAGTCATATGGTCTACACCCCCCCATCCACATCGATGGAACAGTAGTGGAGAGGGTAGCAAGTTTTAAGTTCCTCGGCATACACATCACAGACAAACTGAATTGGTCCACTCACACAGACAGCATCGTGAGGAAGGCGCAGCAGCGCCTCTTCAACCTCAGGAGGCTGAAGAAATTCGGCTTGTCACCAAAGGCACTCACAAACTTCTACAGATGCACAATCGAGAGCATCCTGTCGGGCTGTATCACCGCCTGGTATGGCAACTGCACCGCCCTCAACCGTAAGGCTCTCCAGAGGGTAGTGAGGTCTGCACAACGCATCACCGGGGGCAAACTACCTGCCCTCCAGGACACCTACACCACCCGATGCTACAGGAAGGCCATAAAGATCATCAAGGACATCAACCACCCGAGCCAATGCCTGTTCACCCCGCTGTCATCCAGAAGGCGAGGTCAGTACAGGTGCATCAAAGCTGGGACCGAGAGACTGAAAAACAGCTTCTATCTCAAGGCCATCAGACTGTTAAACAGCCACCACTAACATTGAGTGGCTACTGCCAACACACTGTCAATGCCACTGACTCTACTCCAGCCACTTTAATCATGGGAATTGATGGGAAATGATGTAAATATATCACTAGCCACTTTAAACAATGCTACCTTATATAATGTTACTTACCCTACATTATTCATCTCATATGCATACGTAGATACTGTACTCTATATCATCGACTGCATCCTTATGTAATACATGTATCACTAGCCACTTTAACTATGCCACTTGGTTTACATACTCATCTCATATGTATATACTGTACTCGATATCATCTACTGTATCTTGCCTATGCTGCTCTGTACCATCACTCATTCATATATCCTTATGTACATATTCTTTATCCCCTTACATTGTGTATAAGACAGTAGTTTTTTTTGGAATTGTTAGTTAGATTACTTGTTCGTTATTACTGCATTGTCGGAACTAGAAGCACAAGCATTTCGCTACACTCGCATTAACATCTGCTAACCATGTGTATGTGACAAATACATTTGATTTGATTTGATTTGGTCTACTGTCCAGTCTTGTTGTATCCTGTCCAGTCATATGGTCTACTGGTCTACTGTCCAGTCATATGGTCTCCTGTCCAGTCATGTTGTCTCCTGTCCAGTCATGTTGTCTACTGGTCTACTGTCCAGTCATGTGGTCTCCTGTCCAGTCATATGGACTACTGTCCAGTCATATGGACTACTGTCCAGTCATATGGTCTACTGTCCAGTCATATGGTCTACTGTCCAGTCATGTTGTCTCCTGTCCAGTCATATGGTCTACTGTCCAGTCATATGGTCTACTGTCCAGTCATGTGGTCTCCTGTCCAGTCATGTGGTCTACTGGTCTACTGTCCAGTCATGTTGTCTCCTGTCCAGTCATATGGACTACTGTCCAGTCATATGGACTACTGTCCAGTTATATGGACTACTGTCCAGTCATATGGACTACTGTCCAGTCATATGGACTACTGTCCAGTCATGTTGTATCCTGTCCAGTCATATTGACTACTGTCCAGTCATATGGACTACTGTCCAGTCATATGGACTACTGTCCAGTCAAATGGACTACTGTCCAGTCATGTGTATCCTGTCCAGTCATATGGACTACTGTCCAGTCATATGGACTACTGTCCAGTCATGTTGTATCCTGTCCAGTCATGTGGTCTACTGGTCTACTGTCCAGTCATGTGGTCTACTGGTCTACTGTCCAGTCATATGGTCTACTGGTCTACTGTCCAGTCATGTGGTCTACTGGTCTCCTGTCCAGTCATGTGGTCTACTGGTCTACTGTCCAGTTATATGGTCTAATGGTCTACTGTCCAGTCATGTGGTCTACTGGTCTCCTGTCCAGTCATGTGGTCTACTGGTCTCCTGTCCAGTCATGTGGTCTACTGGTCTACTGTCCAGTCATGTGGTCTACTGGTCTCCTGTCCAGTGATGTGGTCTACTGGTCTACTGTCCAGTCATGTTGTCTACTGTCCAGTCATGTTGTATCCTGTCCAGTCATATGGACTACTGTCCAGTCATATGGACGTACTGTCCAGTCATATGGACTACTGTCCAGTCATGTTGTATCCTGTTCCAGTCATATGGACTACTGTCCAGTCATATGGACTACTGTCCAGTCATGTTGTATCCTGTCCAGTCATATGGACTACTGTCCAGTCATATGGACTACTGTCCAGTCATATGGACTACTGTCCAGTCATATGGTCTCCTGTCCAGTCATATGGATTACTGTCCAGTCATATGGTCTACTGGTCTCCTGTCCAGTCATGTTGTATCCTGTCCAGTCATGGTGTATCCTGTCCAGTCATATTGTATCCTGTCCAGTCATATGGACTACTGTCCAGTCATATGGTCTCCTGTCCAGTCATGTTGTATCCTGTCCAGTCATATTGTATCCTGTCCAGTCATATTGTATCCTGTCCAGTCATATTGTATCCTGTCCAGTCATATTGTATCCTGTCCAGTCATGTGGTCTACTGGTCTACTGTCCAGTCATATGGTCTACTGGTCTACTGTCCAGTCATGTGGTCTACTGGTCTCCTGTCCAGTCATGTGGTCTACTGGTCTACTGTCCAGTCATATGGTCTACTGGTCTCCTGTCCAGTCATGTGGTCTACTGGTCTACTGTCCAGTCATATGGTCTACTGGTCTACTGTCCAGTCATGTGGTCTACTGGTCTCCTGTCCAGTCACGTGGTCTACTGGTCTCCTGTCCAGTCATGTGGTCTACTGGTCTACTGTCCAGTCATGTGGTCTACTGGTCTACTGTCCAGTCATGTTGTCTACTGTCCAGTCATGTTGTATCCTGTCCAGTCATATGGACTACTGTCCAGTCATATGGACTACTGTCCAGTCATATGGACTACTGTCCAGTCATGTTGTATCCTGTCCAGTCATATGGACTACTGTCCAGTCATATGGACTACTGTCCAGTCATATGGACTACTGTCCAGTCATGTTGTATCCTGTCCAGTCATATGGACTACTGTCCAGTCATATGGACTACTGTCCAGTCATGTTGTATCCTGTCCAGTCATGGACTACTGTCCAGTCATATGGACTACTGTCCAGTCATATGGACTACTGTCCAGTCATATGGACTACTGTCCAGTCATATGGTCTCCTGTCCAGTCATATGGTCTCCTGTCCAGTCATGTTGTATCCTGTCCAGTCATATTGTATCCTGTCCAGTCATATTGTATCCTGTCCAGTCATATTGTATCCTGTCCAGTCATATTGTATCATGTCCAGTCATGTTGTATCCTGTCCAGTCATATGGTCTACTGGTCTCCTGTCCAGTCATGTTGTATCCTGTCCAGTCATGTTGTATCCTGTCCAGTCATATTGTATCCTGTCCAGTCATATGGACTACTGTCCAGTCATATGGTCTCCTGTCCAGTCATGTTGTATCCTGTCCAGTCATATTGTATCCTGTCCAGTCATATTGTATCCTGTCCAGTCATATTGTATCCTGTCCAGTCATATTGTATCCTGTCCAGTCATATTGTATCCTGTCCAGTCATATGGTCTCCTGTCCAGTCATATTGTATCCTGTCCAGTCATATTGTATCCTGTCCAGTCATATTGTATCCTGTCCAGTCATGTTGTATCCTGTCCAGTCATATGGACTACTGTCCAGTCATATTGTATCCTGTCCAGTCATATGGTCTCCTGTCCAGTCATATTGTATCCTGTCCAGTCATATTGTATCCTGTCCAGTCATATTGTATCCTGTCCAGTCATATTGTATCCTGTCCAGTCATGTTGTATCCTGTCCAGTCATATGGACTACTGTCCAGTCATATTGTATCCTGTCCAGTCATATGGTCTCCTGTCCAGTCATATTTTATCCTGTCCAGTCATATTGTATCCTGTCCAGTCATATTGTATCCTGTCCAGTCATGTTGTATCCTGTCCAGTCATATGGACTACTGTCCAGTCATATTGTATCCTGTCCAGTCATATTGTATCCTGTCCAGTCATATTGTATCCTGTCCAGTCATGTTGTATCCTGTCTAGTCATGTTGTATCCTGTCCAGTCATGTTGTATCCTGTCCAGTCATATGGTCTCCTGGTCTACTGTCCAGTCATATGGTCTCCTGTCCAGTCATATGGTCTACTGTCCAGTCATATGGTCTCCTGTCCAGTCATGGTGTATCCTGTCCAGTCATATTGTATCCTGTCCAGTCATATGGACTACTGTCCAGTCATATGGTCTCCTGTCCAGTCATGTTGTATCCTGTCCAGTCATATTGTATCCTGTCCAGTCATATTGTATCCTGTCCAGTCATATTGTATCCTGTCCAGTCATATTGTATCCTGTCCAGTCATGTGGTCTACTGGTCTACTGTCCAGTCATGTGGTCTACTGGTCTACTGTCCAGTCATATGGTCTACTGGTCTACTGTCCAGTCATGTGGTCTACTGGTCTCCTGTCCAGTCATGTGGTCTACTGGTCTACTGTCCAGTCATATGGTCTACTGGTCTACTGTCCAGTCATGTGGTCTACTGGTCTCCTGTCCAGTCACGTGGTCTACTGGTCTCCTGTCCAGTCATGTGGTCTACTGGTCTACTGTCCAGTCATGTGGTCTACTGGTCTCCTGTCCAGTGATGTGGTCTACTGGTCTACTGTCCAGTCATGTTGTCTACTGTCCAGTCATGTTGTATCCTGTCCAGTCATATGGACTACTGTCCAGTCATATGGACTACTGTCCAGTCATATGGACTACTGTCCAGTCATGTTGTATCCTGTCCAGTCATATGGACTACTGTCCAGTCATATGGACTACTGTCCAGTCATGTTGTATCCTGTCCAGTCATATGGACTACTGTCCAGTCATATGGACTACTGTCCAGTCATGTTGTATCCTGTCCAGTCATATGGACTACTGTCCAGTCATATGGACTACTGTCCAGTCATATGGACTACTGTCCAGTCATATGGACTACTGTCCAGTCATATGGTCTCCTGTCCAGTCATATGGTCTCCTGTCCAGTCATGTTGTATCCTGTCCAGTCATATTGTATCCTGTCCAGTCATATTGTATCCTGTCCAGTCATATTGTATCCTGTCCAGTCATATTGTATCCTGTCCAGTCATGTTGTATCCTGTCCAGTCATATGGTCTACTGGTCTCCTGTCCAGTCATGTTGTATCCTGTCCAGTCATGTTGTATCCTGTCCAGTCATATTGTATCCTGTCCAGTCATATGGACTACTGTCCAGTCATATGGTCTCCTGTCCAGTCATGTTGTATCCTGTCCAGTCATATTGTATCCTGTCCAGTCATATTGTATCCTGTCCAGTCATATTGTATCCTGTCCAGTCATATTGTATCCTGTCCAGTCATATTGTATCCTGTCCAGTCATATTGTATCCTGTCCAGTCATATGGTCTCCTGTCCAGTCATATTGTATCCTGTCCAGTCATATTGTATCCTGTCCAGTCATATTGTATCCTGTCCAGTCATGTTGTATCCTGTCCAGTCATATGGACTACTGTCCAGTCATATTGTATCCTGTCCAGTCATATGGTCTCCTGTCCAGTCATATTGTATCCTGTCCAGTCATATTGTATCCTGTCCAGTCATATTGTATCCTGTCCAGTCATGTTGTATCCTGTCCAGTCATATGGACTACTGTCCAGTCATATTGTATCCTGTCCAGTCATATGGTCTCCTGTCCAGTCATATTGTATCCTGTCCAGTCATATTGTATCCTGTCCAGTCATATTGTATCCTGTCCAGTCATGTTGTATCCTGTCCAGTCATATGGACTACTGTCCAGTCATATTGTATCCTGTCCAGTCATATTGTATCCTGTCCAGTCATATTGTATCCTGTCCAGTCATGTTGTATCCTGTCTAGTCATGTTGTATCCTGTCCAGTCATGTTGTATCCTGTCCAGTCATATGGTCTCCTGGTCTACTGTCCAGTCATATGGTCTCCTGTCCAGTCATATGGTCTACTGTCCAGTCATATGGTCTCCTGTCCAGTCATGTTGTATCCTGTCCAGTCATATGGTCTACTGGTCTACTGTCCAGTCATGTTGTATCCTGTCCAGTCATATGGACTACTGTCCAGTCATATGGTCTCCTGTCCAGTCATGTTGTATCCTGTCTAGTCATATGGTCTACTGTCCAGTCATGTTGTCTCCTGTCCAGTCATGTGGTCTACTGGTCTACTGTCCAGTCATGTGGTCTCATGTCCAGTCATGTTATCTCCTGTCCAGTCATATGGACTACTGTCCAGTCATATGGTCTACTGTCCAGTCATGTGGTCTCCTGTCCAGTCATGTTGTATCCTGTCTAGTCATATGGTCTACTGTCCAGTCATGTTGTCTCCTGTCCAGTCATGTGGTCTACTGGTCTACTGTCCAGTAATGTGGTCTCCTGTCCAGTCATGTTGTCTCCTGTCCAGTCATATGGACTACTGTCCAGTCATGTGGTCTACTGTCCAGTCATATGGTCTCCTGTCCAGTCATGTGGTCTACTGTCCAGACATGTGGTCTCCTGTCCAGTCATGTGGTCTCCTGTCCAGTCATGTGGTCTACTGTCCAGTCATGTGGTCTCCTCTCCAGTCATAAGTACCACGAAGAGGGAGATTACAGTTGGCCCAGGACAGAACAGCACGGCTGGCCTTCAAATGAACACAGAGAGCTAACATCAATGACATGCATTTCAATCTCTCCTGGCTCAGTAGATGAGTGATTGACTGCATCACTACTCGTCTTTGTGAGAGGTACTGACATGTGGGTGGCACCGAGCCGTCCGTTCAAATGACTAGCACACAGCTCAGATACCCCACAAGACATGCCACCAGGGTTCTCTTCACCGTCCAGAACAGACTGGAGATGGTGCGGTAGTACCCAGAGCCGTGACTCCACTGAACTCTG
>NW_022262579.1:236104-248604 GCF_002021735.2 Oncorhynchus kisutch | reverse complement strand
ATATATCTGACATCAGGATGCATGGACATATCTGACATCAGGATGCATGGACATATCTGACATCAGGATGCATGGACATATCTGACATCAGGATGCATGGATATATCTGACATCAGGATGCATGGATATATCTGACATCAGGGATACATGGACATATCTGACATCAGGATACATGGACATATCTGACATCAGGATACATGGACATATTGACATCAGGATACATGGACATATCTGACATCAGGATGCATGGACATATCTGACATCAGGATACATGGACATATCTGACATCAGGATACATGGACATATCTGACATCAGGATGCCTGGACATATCTGACATCGAGGATGCATGGACATATCTGACATCAGGATACATGGACATATCTGACATCAGGATACATGGACATATCTGACATCAGGATACATGGACATATCTGACATCAGGATGCCTGACATATCTGACATCAGGATACATGGACATATCTGACATCAGGATGCCTGGACATATCTGACATCAGGATGCCTGGCCATATCTGACATCAGGATGCCTGGACATATCTGACATCAGGATGCCTGGACATATCTGACATCAGGATGCATGGACATATCTGACATCAGGATGCATGGACATAATCTGACATCAGGATGCATGGACATATCTGACATCAGGATGCATGGACATATCTGACATCAGGATGCATGGACATATCTGACATCAGGATGCCTGGCCATATCTGACATCAGGATGCCTGGACATATCTGACATCAGGATGCCTGGACATATCTGACATCAGGATGCATGGACATATCTGACATCAGGATGCCTGGACATATCTGACATCAGGATGCATGGACATATCTGACATCAGGATGCCTGGACATATCTGACATCAGGATACATGGACATATCTGACATCAGGATGCATGGACATATCTGACATCAGGATACATGGACATATCTGACATCAGGATGCCTGGACATATCTGACATCAGGATGCCTGGACATATCTGACATCAGGATGCATGGACATATCTGACATCAGGATACATGGACATATCTGACATCAGGATGCCTGGACATATCTGACATCAGGATACATGGACATATCTGACATCAGGATACATGGACATATCTGACATCAGGATGCCTGATGGGACTTTGATAAATGTAGAACATCTCCAATCAAAACAAATGTTCGACCACAGCGGCCATGTTGTTATTACTGTGAAGTGTTATTACTGTGAAGTGTTATTACTGTGAAGTATTATTACTGTGAAGTGTTATTACTGTGAAGTGTTATTACTGTGTAGTGTTATTACTGTGAAGTGTTATTACTGTGAAGTGTTATTACTGTGAAGTGTTATTACTGTGAAGTGTTATTACTGTGAAGTGTTATTACTGTGTAGTGTTATTACTGTGAAATGTTATTACTGTGTAGTATTATTACTGTGTTATTACTGTGAAGTGTTATTACTGTGAAGTGTTATTACTGTGAAGTATTATTACTGTGAAGTGTTATTACTGTGTTATTACTGTGAAGTGTTATTACTGTGAAGTGTTATTACTGTGTAGTGTTATTACTGTGAAGTGTTATTACTGTGTAGTATTATTACTGTGTTATTACTGTGAAGTGTTATTACTGTGAAGTGTTATTACTGTGAAGTATTATTACTGTGAAGTGTTATTACTGTGAAGTATTATTACTGTGAAGTGTTATTACTGTGAAGTGTTATTACTGTGTAGTATTATTACTGTGTTATTACTGTGAAGTGTTATTACTGTGAAGTGTTATTACTGTGAAGTGTTATTACTGTGTAGTATTATTACTGTGTTATTACTGCGAAGTGGTATTACTGTGACGTGTTATTACTGTGAAGTATTATTACTGTGAAGTGTTATTACTGTGTAGTGTTATTACTGTGAAGTGTTATTACTGTGAAGTGTTATTACTGTGAAGTATTATTACTGTGAAGTGTTATTACTGTGAAGTGTTATTACTGTGAAGTATTATTACTGTGAAGTTGTATTACTGTGAAGTATTATTACTGTGAAGTGTTATTACTGTGAAGTGTTATTACTGTGAAGTGTTATTACTGTGAAGTGTTATTACTGTGTTATTACTGTGTTATTACTGTGTAGTATTATTACTGTGAAGTATTATTACTGTGAAGTGTTATTACTGTGAAGTGTTATTACTGTGAAGTATTATTACTGTGAAGTATTATTACTGCATTGTTACTGTGAAGTGTTATTACTGTGAAGTGTTATTGCTGTGAAATATTATTACTGTGAAGTATTATTACTGTGAAGTGTTATTACTGTGAAGTATTATTACTGTGAAGTGTTATTACTGTGAAGTGTTATTACTGTGAAGTATTATTACTGTGAAGTATTATTACTGTGAAGTATTATTACTGTGAAGTGTTTTTACTGTGAAGTGTTATTACTGTGTTATTACTGTGAAGTGTTATTACTGTGTTATTACTGTGAAGTATTATTACTGTGAAGCCAAATCTGATTCTGAGTTAGGACATAAAATGTGTGTCTGTGAAAACTATTTCTAAGATGAATAGTTTCAGTTTTTCCCAACATACTTCACCCGGGCAAAAGAAGGAAGCTCGTGGTCAAACACACTGTTGTTACTGATTAAATACACCGCTGTTACTCTGATTAAATACACCGCTGTGACTCTGATTAAATACACCGCTGTTACTCTGATTAAACACACCGCTGTGACTCTGATTAAATACACCACTGTTTCTCTGATTAAATACACCGCTGTGACTCTGATTAAATACACCACTGTTTCTCTGATTAAATACACCTCTGTTACTCTGATTAAATACACCGCTGTTACTCTGATTAAATACACCGCTGTTACTCTGATTAAATACACCGCTGTTACTCTGATTAAACACACCGCTGTGACTCTGATTAAATACACCGCTGTGACTCTGATTAAATACACCGCTGTGACTCTGATTAAATACACCGCTGTTACTCTGATTAAATACACCGCTGTGACTCTGATTAAACACACCGCTGTGACTCTGATTAAATACACCACTGTTACTCTGATTAAATACACCGCTGTGACTCTGATTAAATACACCGCTGTGACTCTGATTAAATACACCGCTGTTACTCTGATTAAATACACCGCTGTGACTCTGATTAAATACACCTCTGTTACTCTGATTAAATACACCTCTGTTACTCTGATTAAATACACCGCTGTTACTCTGATTAAATACACCGCTGTGACTCTGATTAAATACACCGCTGTGACTCTGATTAAATACACCGCTGTTACTCTGATTAAATACACCTCTGTTACTCTGATTAAATACACCGCTGTTACTCTGATTAAATACACCGCTGTGATTCTGATTAAACACACCGATGAGACTCTGATTAAACACACCGCTGGGACTCTGATTAAATACACCGCTGTGACTCTGATTAAATACACCGCTGAGACTCTGATTAAATACAAATAGTGGAGTTTCCTCTTCTTCTGTGGTGCACTTAGTTAGGGCTTATCTTCTTATGTGGCTGTGTTGTGAGTGTGTTTCCTAAACATGAAGAACAAAATTGAGTAAGAGGGAGAGAGTGAGGGAGAGAGGGAGGGAGAGAGGGAGGGAGAGAGAGAGAGTGGACATTTGGAGAAGGAGAAGAAGGAGAAGGAGAAGAAGAAGAAGGAGAAGAAGAAGGAGAAGAAAGTGAAGGAGAAGGAGAAGAAGAAGGAGAAGAAGAATAAGGAGAAGAAGAAGAAGAAGAAGAAGAAGAAGAAGAAGAAGAAGGAGAAGAAGGTGAAGGAGAAGGAGAAGAAGAAGGAGAAGAAGAAGAAGAAGAAGAAGAAGAAGAAGGAGAAGAAGAAGGAGAAGAAGGAGAAGAAGGAGAAGAAACAGGAGAAGAAGGAGAAGCAGAAGAAGAAGAAGGAGAAGAAGAAGAAGAAGAAGAAGAAGGAGAAGAAGAAGAAGAAGAAGAAGAAGAAGAAGAAGAAGAAGAAGAAGAAGAAGAAGAAGGAGAAGCAGAAGAAGAAGGAGAAGAAGAAGAAGAAGAAGAAGAAGGAGAAGCAGAAGAAGAAGAAGAAGAAGAAGAAGAAGAAGAAGAAGAAGGAGAAGAAGGAGAAGAAGAAGAAGAAGGTGAAGAAGTAGATGACTTTAGCCTGCGTCCCACATCTGACATTGAGGGCTGATATATGAAACACGTCCTGCTTCTTCAACAAGACAGTCAGTGAAAATGTAAGCAAAACTCCCCAGCCAATCAGTAATCATTCAACTCAACCTCCCAGCCAATCAGTAATCATTCAACTCAACCCCCAAGACAATCAGTAATCATTAAACTCAACCCCCCAGCCAATCAGTAATCATTCAACTCAACCCCCCAAGCCAATCAGTAATCATTCAACTCAACCCCCCCAGCCAATCAGTAATCATTCAACTCAACCCCCCAGCCAATCAGTAATCATTCAACTCAACCACGCCAGCCAATCAGTAATCATTCAACTCAACCAAGCCAGCCAATCAGTAATCATTCAACTCAACCCCCCAGCCAATCAGTAATCATTCAACTCAACCCCCCCAGCCAATCAGTAATCATTCAACTCAGTGTGGTGCCAGGACAACAACCTATCCCTCAATGTGAGCAAAACAAAGGAGCTGAACGTGGACTACAGGAAAATGCAGGCTGAACAGGCCTCCGTTAACATTGGAGCGGGTAGAGAGTTTCAAGTTCCTTGGTGTCCACATCACCAACAAACTATCATGGTCCAAACGCACCAAGACAGTCGTTAAGAGGGCACAACAACACATTTTCCCCCTCAGGAGACTGAAAAGATTTGTCCCTTAAAAAGTTCTACAGCTGCACCATCGAGTGCATCACCGCCTGGTATGGCAACTGCTCGGCATCTGACCGTAAGGCGCTACAGAGGGTAGTGTGTACGGCACAGTACATCACTGGGGCCAAGCTTCCTGCCATCCAGGACCTCTATACCAGGCGGTGTCAGAGGAAAAGCCCCAAAAAGTGTTAGAGACTCCAGTCACCCAAGTCATGGACTGATTTCTCTGCTATCGCATGGCAAGTGGTGTCCCCCCACTCCATTTGTTTTGCACACTGCTGCTAATCACTGTTTAGTATCTATGTATAGTCACTTCACCCCTACCTACATGTACAAATTACCTCAACTAACCTTGTAAATATCCCTTCATATATCCCAGGCGGCTGCAGCTGGTTCAGAACCATTCAGTGTCATCTTCATTGAAACTAGCTAGACGACTGGGCCTGGTTATATCATTACTAGGTACTAGCTAGATGACTGGGCCTTGTTATATCATTACTAGGTACTAGCTAGATGACTGGTTATATCATTACTAGGTACTAACTAGATGACTGGGCCTGGTTATATCATTACTAGGTACTAACTAGATGACTGGGCCTGGTTATATCATTACTAGGTACTAGCTAGACGACTGGGCCTGGTTATATCATTACTAGGTACTAGCTAGATGACTGGTTATATCATTACTAGGTACTAACTAGATGACTGGGCCTGGTTATATCATTACTAGGTACTAGCTAGATGACTGGGCCTGGTTATATCATTACTAGGTACTAGCTAGATGACTGGTTATATCATTACTAGGTACTAACTAGATGACTGGGCCTGGTTATATCATTACTAGGTACTAGCTAGACGACTGGGCCTGGTTATATCATTACTAGGTACTAGCTAGATGACTGGTTATATCATTACTAGGTACTAACTAGATGACTGGGCCTGGTTATATCATTACTAGGTACTAACTAGATGACTGGGCCTGGTTATATCATTACTAGGTACTAACTAGATGACTGGGCCTGGTTATATCATTACTAGGTACTAACTAGATGACTGGGCCTGGTTATATCATTACTAGGTACTAACTAGATGACTGGGGCCTGGTTATATCATTACTAGGTACTAACTAGATGACTGGGCCTGGTTATATCATTACTAGGTACTAGCTAGACGACTGGGCCTGGTTATATCATTACTAGGTACTAGCTAGATGACTGGGCCTGGTTATATCATTACTAGGTACTAGCTAGATGACTGGGCCTGGTTATATCATTACTAGGTACTAGCTAGATGACTGGTTATATCATTACTAGGTACTAACTAGATGACTGGGCCTGGTTATATCATTACTAGGTACTAACTAGATGACTGGGCCTGGTTATATCATTATTAGGTACTAACTAGATGACTGGTTATATCATTACTAGGTACTAACTAGATGACTGGTTATATCAAGTCAATATTTTCTTCTATTTTTCAGGCCTCAGAAGAAGAAAAAAGCATTGTTTTTTTGCTCAGCTCTCCTCTCGCACATCACATAGGATCACGTGAGTGGAGTTTCCTGTTTCCTCTGTGGATGAACAACCCGTCTCTGTCCCCTGTAGTACTCTACAGGAAACCTGGGATGACTGCTGAGGAGTTATGTTGTTTTCTTCTGCCTTCACACCCCTTCACATCTCTTCTGTTACCTCTTCCCCTCTCTCTCTCTCTCTCCCCCCCCTCTCTCTCCCCCCACCTCTCTCTCTCCCCCCTCTCTTTTCCCCCCCTCTCTCTCCCCCTCTCTCTGTTTCCCTGTCCTCCAGGTTGGAGGGCTGATCTCCTTCTCTCTGTCCTCTCCCCTCCTCTCCTCTCTCTGTTTCTCTGTCCTCCAGGTTGGAGGGCTGATCTCCTTCTCTCTGTCCTCTCCCCTCCTCTCCTCTCTCTGTTTCTCTGTCCTCCAGGTTGGAGGGCTGATCTCCTTCTCTCTGTCCTCTCCCCTCCTCTCCTCTCTCTGTTTCTCTGTCCTCCAGGTTGGAGGGCTGATCTCCTTCTCTCTGTCCTCTCCCCTCCTCTCCTCTCTCTGTTTCTCTGTCCTCCAGGTTGGAGGGCTGATCTCCTTCTCTCTGTCCTCTCCCCTCCTCTCCTCTCTCTGTTTCTCTGTCCTCCAGGTTGGAGGGCTGATCTCCTTCTCTCTGTCCTCTCCCCTCCTCTCCTCTCTCTGTTTCTCTGTCCTCCAGGTTGGAGGGCTGATCTCCTTCTCTCTGTCCTCTCCCCTCCTCTCCTCTCTCTGTTTCTCTGTCCTCCAGGTTGGAGGGCTGATCTCCTTCTCTCTGTCCTCTCCCCTCCTCTCCTCTCTCTGTTTCCCTGTCCTCCAGGTTGGAGGGCTGATCTCCTTCTCTCTGTCCTCTCCCCTCCTCTCCTCTCTCTGTTTCTCTGTCCTCCAGGTTGGAGGGCTGATCTCCTTCTCTCTGTCCTCTCCCCTCCTCTCCTCTCTCTGTTTCTCTGTCCTCCAGGTTGGAGGGCTGATCTCCTTCTCTCTGTCCTCTCCCCTCCTCTCCTCTCTCTGTTTCTCTGTCCTCCAGGTTGGAGGGCTGATCTCCTTCTCTCTGTCCTCTCCCCTCCTCTCCTCTCTCTGTTTCTCTGTCCTCCAGGTTGGAGGGCTGATCTCCTTCTCTCTGTCCTCTCCCCTCCTCTCCTCTCTCTGTTTCCCTGTCCTCCAGGTTGGAGGGCTGATCTCCTTCTCTCTGTCCTCTCCCCTCCTCTCCTCTCTCTGTTTCTCTGTCCTCCAGGTTGGAGGGCTGATCTCCTTCTCTCTGTCCTCTCCCCTCCTCTCCTCTCTCTGTTTCTCTGTCCTCCAGGTTGGAGGGCTGATCTCCTTCTCTCTGTCCTCTCCCCTCCTCTCCTCTCTCTGTTTCTCTGTCCTCCAGGTTGGAGGGCTGATCTCCTTCTCTCTGTCCTCTCCCCTCCTCTCCTCTCTCTGTTTCCCTGTCCTCCAGGTTGGAGGGCTGATCTCCTTCTCTCTGTTTCTCTGTCCTCCAGGTTGGAGGGCTGATCTCCTTCTCTCTGTCCTCTCCCCTCCTCTCCTCTCTCTGTTTCTCTGTCCTCCAGGTTGGAGGGCTGATCTCCTTCTCTCTGTCCTCTCCCCTCCTCTCCTCTCTCTGTTTCCCTGTCCTCCAGGTTGGAGGGCTGATCTCCTTCTCTCTGTCCTCTCCCCTCCTCTCCTCTCTCTGTTTCTCTGTCCTCCAGGTTGGAGGGCTGATCTCCTTCTCTCTGTCCTCTCCCCTCCTCTCCTCTCTCTGTTTCTCTGTCCTCCAGGTTGGAGGGCTGATCTCCTTCTCTCTGTCCTCTCCCCTCCTCTCCTCTCTCTGTTTCTCTGTCCTCCAGGTTGGAGGGCTGATCTCCTTCTCTCTGTCCTCTCCCCTCCTCTCCTCTCTCTGTTTCTCTGTCCTCCAGGTTGGAGGGCTGATCTCCTTCTCTCTGTCCTCTCCCCTCCTCTCCTCTCTCTGTTTCCCTGTCCTCCAGGTTGGAGGGCTGATCTCCTTCTCTCTGTTTCTCTGTCCTCCAGGTTGGAGGGCTGATCTCCTTCTCTCTGTCCTCTCCCCTCCTCTCCTCTCTCTGTTTCTCTGTCCTCCAGGTTGGAGGGCTGATCTCCTTCTCTCTGTCCTCTCCCCTCCTCTCCTCTCTCTGTTTCCCTGTCCTCCAGGTTGGAGGGCTGATCTCCTTCTCTCTGTCCTCTCCCCTCCTCTCCTCTCTCTGTTTCTCTGTCCTCCAGGTTGGAGGGCTGATCTCCTTCTCTCTGTCCTCTCCCCTCCTCTCCTCTCTCTGTTTCTCTGTCCTCCAGGTTGGAGGGCTGATCTCCTTCTCTCTGTCCTCTCCCCTCCTCTCCTCTCTCTGTTTCTCTGTCCTCCAGGTTGGAGGGCTGATCTCCTTCTCTCTGTCCTCTCCCCTCCTCTCCTCTCTCTGTTTCTCTGTCCTCCAGGTTGGAGGGCTGATCTCCTTCTCTCTGTCCTCTCCCCTCCTCTCCTCTCTCTGTTTCCCTGTCCTCCAGGTTGGAGGGCTGATCTCCTTCTCTCTGTCCTCTCCCCTCCTCTCCTCTCTCTGTTTCTCTGTCCTCCAGGTTGGAGGGCTGATCTCCTTCTCTCTGTCCTCTCCCCTCCTCTCCTCTCTCTGTTTCTCTGTCCTCCAGGTTGGAGGGCTGATCTCCTTCTCTCTGTCCTCTCCCCTCCTCTCCTCTCTCTGTTTCTCTGTCCTCCAGGTTGGAGGGCTGATCTCCTTCTCTCTGTCCTCTCCCCTCCTCTCCTCTCTCTGTTTCTCTGTCCTCCAGGTTGGAGGGCTGATCTCCTTCTCTCTGTCCTCTCCCCTCCTCTCCTCTCTCTGTTTCCCTGTCCTCCAGGTTGGAGGGCTGATCTCCTTCTCTCTGTTTCTCTGTCCTCCAGGTTGGAGGGCTGATCTCCTTCTCTCTGTCCTCTCCCCTCCTCTCCTCTCTCTGTTTCTCTGTCCTCCAGGTTGGAGGGCTGATCTCCTTCTCTCTGTCCTCTCCCCTCCTCTCCTCTCTCTGTTTCCCTGTCCTCCAGGTTGGAGGGCTGATCTCCTTCTCTCTGTCCTCTCCCCTCCTCTCCTCTCTCTGTTTCTCTGTCCTCCAGGTTGGAGGGCTGATCTCCTTCTCTCTGTCCTCTCCCCTCCTCTCCTCTCTCTGTTTCCCTGTCCTCCAGGTTGGAGGGCTGATCTCCTTCTCTCTGTCCTCTCCCCTCCTCTCCTCTCTCTGTTTTCTCTGTCCTCCAGGTTGGAGGGCTGATCTCCTTTTCTCTGTCCTCTCCCCTCCTCTCCTCTCTCTGTTTCCCTGTCCTCCAGGTCCTCTCATCTCATCTCCTCTCTAATATAATCTCCTCTCCTCTCCTCTCCTCTCCTCTCCTCTCCTCTCCTCTCCTCTCCTCTCCTCTCCTCTCCTCTCCTCTCCTCTCCTCTCCTCTCCTCTCCTCTCCTCTCCTCTCCTCTCCTCTCCTCTCCTCTCCTCTCCTCTCCTCTCCTCTCCTCTCCTCTCCTCTCATCTCATCTCCTCCTCTCCTCTCCCCTCTAATATCCTCCTCTCCTCTCCTCTCCTCTCCTCTCCTCTCCTCTCCTCTCCTCTCCTCTCCTCTCCTCTCCTCTCCTCTCATCTCCTCCTCCTCTCCTCTCCTCTCCTCTCCTCTCCTCTCCTCTCCTCTCCTCTCCTCTCCTCTCCTCTCCTCTCCTCTCCTCTCCTCTCCTCTCCTCTCCTCTCCTCTCCTCTCCTCTCCTCTCCTCTCCTCTCCTCTCCTCTCCTCTCCTCTCCTCTCCTCTCCTCTCCTCTCCTCCTCTCCTCTCCTCTCCTCCTCTCCTCTCCTCTCCTCTCCTCTCCTCTCCTCTCCTCTCCTCTCCTCTCCTCTCCTCTCCTCTCCTCTCCTCTCCTCTCTAATCTCCTCCCCTTCCCTCTCCCGTAGGATGATAAGAGTGGGTAGTTTGGAGATGGATGGTCACTGGTGGCTGGTTCTGCCTGCCATCCAGAGTTTGGGCGCACGTAGTCACCGTACACGTGGTCACCATACACATAGTCACCATACACATTGTCACCGTAGTCACCATACACATAGTCACCGTACACATAGTCACCATACACATAGTCACCGTACACATAGTCACCATACACATAGTCAACCGTACACATAGTCACCCTACACATAGTCACCCTACACATAGTCACCTGTAGTCACCTTACACATAGTCACCGTACACATAGTCACCGTACACATAGTCACCGTACACATAGTCACCGTACACATAGTCACCGCACACATAGTCACCATACACATAGTCACCGTAGTCACTGTACACATAGTCACCGTACACATAGTCACCCTACACATAGTCACCGTAGTCACTGTACACATAGTCACCCTACACATAGTCACCGTAGTCACCATACACATAGTCACCGTACACATAGTCACCGTACACATAGTCACCGTAGTCACCTTACACATAGTCACCGTACACATAGTCACCGTACACGTAGTCACCATACACATAGTCACCATACACATAGTCACCATAGTCACCGTAGTCACCGTACACATAGTCACCGTACACATAGTCACCGTAGTCACCATACACGTAGTCACCATACACATAGTCACCGTGCACATAGTCACCGTACACATAGTCACCCTACACATAGTCACCCTACACGTAGTCACCTGTAGTCACCTTACACGTAGTCACCTTACACATAGACACCGTACACGTAGTCACCGTACACATAGTCACCCTACACATAGTCACCGTACACATAGTCACTGTAGTCACCGTACACGTAGTCACTGTACACATAGTCACCGTAGACATAGTCACCATACACATAGTCACCATACACACAGTCACTGTAGTCACCTGTAGTCACCGTACACATAGTCACCGTACACATAGTCACCATACACATAGTCACCGTACACATAGTCACCCTACACATAGTCACCATACACATAGTCACCGTACACATAGTCACTGTACACGTAGTCACCTTACACGTAGTCACCCTACACATAGTCACCCTACACGTAGTCACCTGTAGTCACCTTACACGTAGTCACCATACACATAGTCACCGTACACATAGTCACCCTACACATAGTCACCGTACACGCAGTCACCTGTAGTCACCTTACACGTAGTCACCATACACATAGTCCCCATACACGTAGTCACCTTACACATAGTCACCCTACACGTAGTCACCTTACACGTAGTCACCTTACACATAGTCACCCTACACGTAGTCCCCATACACGTAGTCCCCATACACGTAGTCACCTTACACATAGTCACCGTAGTCACTGTACACGAAGTCACTGCTTTAGACTGATGCTGGTGATTAATGTGACCAATGTTCTGTATTTCTCATCTGTCTGAGAAGACGTGCAAATAGAAATATAAGATGTAATTTTCTCCCTTTGTTTCTCTCAATATTTCCAAGTCATGTTGATGTAAAGTTGCAGAAGTAGATAGTTGTTTCCTGGGGAACAGAGAGCAGAGCGTGTTCTTTCCTATCAACCTTCCTGGAACTTACAGCGTCCCACGTTAATGAAGCATAATGTTTGGATTTATCTGAGAGAACAGCTGAGTGTGTGTGAAAAAACGAGTGACTGAGTGTGTGTGTGTGTGCATTTAATTTCCTCGTTTTATTCTGCCTCTCAATCCCTCTTGTGAAATCCTTTAAAAATGAGCAGATCCCGATTCAAGTTGAGATGCTATCTGCTGTTCATCAAAAAATCTACGTGTAGCTGATTTATCGCTGACCTCCATCACTGTTATATCTGACCTCCATCACTGTTATATCTGACCTCCATCACTGTTATATCTGACCTCCATCACTGTTATATCTGACCTCCATCACTGTTATATCTGACCTCCATCACTGTTATATCTGACCAGGGTCCACTGTTATATCTGACCTCCATCACTGTTATATCTGACCTCCATCACTATTATATCTGACCTCCATCACTGTTATATCTGACCTCCATCACTGTTATATCTGACCTCCATCACTGTTATATCTGACCTTCATCACTGTTATATCTGACCTCCATCACTATTATATCTGACCTCCATCACTGTTATATCTGACCTCAATCACTGTTATATCTGACCTCCATCACTGTTA
>NW_022262579.1:223604-231104 GCF_002021735.2 Oncorhynchus kisutch | reverse complement strand
AGAGGTGGAGATGAGGTTGCAGGGGGATTGTAGGTAGAGGAGGTATAGCAGGTATAGGAGGGATAGGAGGTAGAGGAGGAAGAGGAGGAAGAGGTGGAGATGAAGTTGCAGGGGGATTGTAGGTAGAGGAGGTATAGGAGGTATAGGAGGGATAGGAGGTAGAGGAGGAAAAGGAGGAAGAGGTGGAGATGAGGTTGCAGGGGGATTGTAGGTAGAGGAGGTATAGGAGGTATAGGAGGGATAGGAGGGATAGGAGGTAGAGGAGGAAAAGGAGGAAGAGGTGGAGATGAGGTTGCAGGGGGATTGTAGGTAGAGGAGGTATAGCAGGTATAGGAGGGATAGGAGGTAGAGGAGGAAGAGGAGGAAGAGGTGGAGATGAAGTTGCAGGGGGATTGTAGGTAGAGGAGGTATAGGAGGTATAGGAGGGATAGGAGGTAGAGGAGGAAAAGGAGGAAGAGGTGGAGATGAGGTTGCAGGGGGATTGTAGGTAGAGGAGGTATAGGAGGTATAGGAGGGATAGGAGGTAGAGGAGGAAAAGGAGGAAGAGGTGGAGATGAGGTTGCAGGGGGATTGTAGGTAGAGGAGGTATAGGAGGTATAGGAGGGATAGGAGGTAGAGGAGGAAGAGGAGGAGATGAGGTTGCAGGGGGATTGTAGGTAGAGGAGGTATAGGAGGTATAGGAGGGATAGGAGGTAGAGGAGGAAAAGGAGGAAGAGGTGGAGATGAGGTTGCAGGGGGATTGTAGGTAGAGGAGGTATAGGAGGTATAGGAGGGATAGGAGGTAGAGGAGGAAAAGGAGGAAGAGGTGGAGATGAGGTTGCAGGGGGATTGTAGGTAGAGGAGGTATAGGAGGTATAGGAGGGATAGGAGGTAGAGGAGGAAGAGGAGGAGATGAAGTTGCAGGGGGATTGTAGGTAGAGGAGGTATAGGAGGGATAGGAGGTAGAGGAGGAAGAGGTGGAGATGAGGTTGCAGGGGGATTGTAGGTAGAGGAGGTATAGGAGGTATAGGAGTGATAGGAGGTAGAGGAGGAAGAGGAAGTAGAGGTGGTAGTGGAGGTAGGTTAGGTAGAGTAGGTAGAGGAGGTAGAGGAGGTAGAAGAGGGGGAGGAGGGAGAGGAGGTAGAGGTAGAGGAGGGATAGGAGGGATAGGAGGGATAGTAGGTAGAGGAGGGATAGGAGGTAGAGGAGGTAGAGGTAGAGGAAGGATAGGAGGTAGAGGAGGGATAGAAGGGATAGGAGATAGAGGAGGTAGAGGATGGATAGAAGGAACAGGAGATAGAGGAGGGAGAGGAGGTAGTGGAGAGATAGAAGGGAGAGTAGGTAGTGGAGGTAGAGGAGGTAGAGTATTTAGAGGAGTGATAGGAGGTAGTGGAGGTAGAGGAGGTAGAGGAGATAGAGGCGGTAGAGGTAGAGGAGGTAGAGAAGGAAGTGGAGGTAGAGGAGGTAGAGGAGGTAGAGGAGATAGAGGAGGTAGAGGTAGAGGAGGGATAGGAGAGATAGGAGGTAGGGGAGGTGGAGGAGGTAGAGGAGGTAGGGGAGGTAGAGGAGGTAGAGGAGGTAGAGGTAGAGGAGGGATAGGAGGTAGAGGAGGTAGAGGAAGTAGTGGAGGTAGAGGAAGTAGTGGAGGTAGAGGTGGTAGAGGTGGTAGAGGATGTAGAGGAGGTAGAGGAGGTAGAGGTAGAGGAGGGATAGGAGGCAGAGAAGGAAGTGGAGGTAGAGGAGGTAGAGGAAGTAGTGGAGGTAGAGGAGGTAGAGGAGGTAGAGGAGGGATAGGAGGTAGAGGAGGTAGAGGTAGAGGAGGGATAGGAGGTAGAGGAGGTAGAGGTAGAGGAGGGATAGGAGGCAGAGGAAGTAGTGGAGGAGAGGAGGTAGAGGAGGGATAGGAGGTAGAGGAAGTAGTGGAGGTAGAGGAGGTAGAGGTGGGATAGGAGGTAGAGGAGGAAGTGGAGGGATAGGAGGTAGATGAGGTAGAGGTGGTAAGGGAGGGGGATAGGAGGAAGAGGATGTAGAGGAGGTAGAGGAGGAAGAGGATGTAGAGGAGGTAGAGGAGGAAGAGGATGTTGAGGAGGTAGAGGAGGTAGAGGAGGTAAGGGAGAGGGATAGGAGGAAGAGGAGGTAGAGGAGGTAGAGGAGGTAGAGGAGGTAGTGAAGGGATATGAGGTAGTGGAGGTAGAGGAGGGTAGAGGTAGAGGGATAGGAGGTAGAGGAGGGATAGGAGGTAGAGGAGGAAGTGAAGGGATAGGAGGGATAGGAGGTACAGGAGATAGAGGAGGTAGAGGAGGTAGGGAGGTAGAGGAGGTAGAGGAGGGATAGGAGGTAGAGGTGGTGGAAGAGGTAGAGGAAGTAGGTGAGGTAGAGGAGGTAGAAGATGTAGGGGAGGTAGAGGTAGAGGAAGTAACGGTAGAGGAGGGATAGGAGATAGAGGAGGTAGGAGGAGGTAAGGAAGTGGAAGGAGAGGTAGAGGTAGTGGAGGTAGAGGAGGTGGAGGGGGGTAGAGAGAGGCAGAGGTGGTGGAGGTAGGGGAGGTAGACGAGTTAGAGAGAGGCAGAGGAGGTGGAGGTAGAGAGAGGCAGAGGAGATGGAGGTGGAGAGAGGCAGAGGAGGTGGAGGTAGAGGAGGTAGAGTTGGAGGAGGTAGAGGAGGTCGAGGAGGTAGAGAGAGGCAGAGGAGGAGGTGGTAGAGGAGTTAGAGAGAGGTGGAGGAGGTGGAGGAGGTAGAGAGAGGCAGATGAGGTGTAGGTAGAGGAGGTAGTGGAAGAGGAGATAAAAGAGGTAGTGGAAGAGGAGGTAGAGGAGGTAGTGGAAGAGGAGGTAGAGGCGGTGGAGGTAGAGGAGGTAGAGGAGGTGGAGATAGAGGAGGTGGAGGTAGAGGAGGTAGTGGAAGAGGAGTTAGTGGAAGAGGAGGTAGAGGAGGTAGAGAGAGGCAGAGGAGGTGGAGGTAGAGGAGGTAGTGGAAGAGGAGGTAGAGGAGGTAACTTGACACCTAGTCTACACTATGTTAATATAAACCTAGTCTACACCATGTTAGGCTCCCAGAGCGGAGAATTAAATTCCCAGCATACTAACTCCCTGTCAGTAACATGAACTGTACTCTGGAAACATAATAACAGGACAGCCAAACCCTAACCCTAACCTAACACTACTGTACTCTGGAAACATAATAACAGGACAGCCAAACCCTAACCCTAACCTAACACTACTGTACTCTGGAAACATAATAACAGGACAGCCAAACCCTAACCCTAACCTTACACTACTGTACTCTGGAAACATAATAACAGGCCAGCAAACCCTAACCCTAACCTAACACTACTGTACTCTGGAAACGTAATAACAGGACAGCCAAACCCTAACCCTAACCTAACACTACTGTACTCTGGAAACATAATAACAGGACAGCCAAACCCTAACCCTAACCTAACACTACTGTACTCTGGAAACGTAATAACAGGACAGCCTAACCCTAACCCTAACCTAACACTACTGTACTCTGGAAACATAATAACAGGACAGCCAAACCCTAATCCTAACCTAACACTACTGTACTCTGGAAACATAATAACAGGACAGCCTAACCCTAACCCTAACCTAACACTACTGTACTCTGGAAACATAATAACAGGACAGCCTAACCCTAACCCTAACCTAACACTACTGTACTCTGGAAACGTAATAACAGGACAGCCTAACCCTAACCCTAACCTAACACTACTGTACTCTGGAAACATAATAACAGGACAGCCAAACCCTAACCCTAACCTAACACTACTGTACTCTGGAAACATAATAACAGGACAGCCAAACCCTAACCCTAACCTAACACTACTGTACTCTGGAAACATAATAACAGGACAGCCAAACCCTAACCCTAACCTTACTGCCGAAGAAGAAGGGAACACATGAAAGAGATTAAAAAATAAATAGTTTTCATCCTTTCCAGACAAATATTTTCAGAGCAGGAATTAGTAGATGCTGCTGCTGGTATTAAATGTATGTCTAAGGCACCGACTGCAGGAGCCTTCTACAGATAGCCTGTCTGAAACGGATAGGAGGAGCCTTCTACAGATAGCCTGTCTGAAACGGATAGGAGGAGCCTTCTACAGATAGCCTGTCTGAAACGGATAGGAGGAGCCTTCTACAGATAGCCTGTCTGAAACGGATAGGAGGTGCGTTCTACAGATAGCCTGTCTGAAACGGATAGGAGGAGCCTTCTACAGATAGCCTGTCTGAAACGGATAGGAGGAGCCTTCTACAGATAGCCTGTCTGAAACGGATAGGAGGAGCCTTCTACAGATAGCCTGTCTGAAACGGATAGGAGGAGCCTTCTACAGATAGCCTGTCTGAAACGGATAGGAGGAGCCTTCTACAGATAGTCTGTCTGAAACGGATAGGAGGAGCCTTCTACAGATAGCCTGTCTGAAACGGATAGGAGGAGCCTTCTACAGATAGCCTGTCTGAAACGGATAGGAGGAGCCTTCTACAGATAGCCTGTCTGAAACGGATAGGAGGAGCCTTCTACAGATAGCCTGTCTGAAACGGATAGGAGGAGCCTTCTACAGATAGCCTGTCTGAAACGGATAGGAGGAGCCTTCTACAGATAGCCTGTCTGAAACGGATAGGAGGAGCCTTCTACAGATAGCGTGTCTGAAACGGATAGGAGGAGCCTTCTACAGATAGCCTGTCTGAAACGGATAGGAGGAGCCTTCTACAGATAGCCTGTCTGAAACGGATAGGAGGAGCCTTCTACAGATAGCGTGTCTGAAACGGATAGGAGGAGCCTTCTACAGATAGCCTGTCTGAAACGGATAGGAGGAGCCTTCTACAGATAGCCTGTCTGAAACGGATAGGTGCCTTCTACAGATAGCCTGTCTGAAACGGATAGGAGGAGCCTTCTACAGATAGCCTGTCTGAAACGGATAGGAGGAGCCTTCTACAGATAGCGTGTCTGAAACGGAAAGGAGGAGCCTTCTACAGATAGCCTGTCTGAAACGGATAGGAGGAGCCTTCTACAGATAGCCTGTCTGAAACGGATAGGAGGAGCCTTCTACAGATAGCCTGTCTGAAACGGATAGGAGGAGCCTTCTACAGATAGCCTGTCTGAAACGGATAGGAGGAGCCTTCTACAGATAGCCTGTCTGAAACGGATAGGAGGAGCCTTCTACAGATAGCCTGTCTGAAACGGATAGGAGGAGCCTTCTACAGATAGCCTGTCTGAAACGGATAGGAGGAGCCTTCTACAGATAGCCTGTCTGAAACGGATAGGAGGAGCCTTCTACAGATAGCCTGTCTGAAACGGATAGGAGGAGCCTTCTACAGATAGCCTGTCTGAAACGGATAGGAGGAGCCTTCTACAGATAGCCTGTCTGAAACGGATAGGAGGAGCCTTCTACAGATAGCCTGTCTGAAACGGATAGGAGGTGCCTTCTACAGATAGAGTGTCTGAAACGGATAGGAGGTGCCTTCTACAGATAGCCTGTCTGAAACGGATAGGAGGAGCCTTCTACAGATAGCCTGTCTGAAACGGATAGGAGGAGCCTTCTACAGATAGCCTGTCTGAAACGGATAGGAGGAGCCTTCTACAGATAGCCTGTCTGAAACGGATAGGAGGAGCCTTCTACAGATAGCCTGTCTGAAACGGATAGGAGGAGCCCTTCTACAGATAGCCTGTCTGAAACGGATAGGAGGAGCCTTCTACAGATAGAGAGTCTGAAACGGATAGGAGGAGCCTTCTACAGATAGCCTGTCTGAAACGGATAGGAGGTGCCTTCTACCAGATAGTGTCTGAAACGGATAGGAGGAGCCTTCTACAGATAGCCTGTCTGAAACGGATAGGAGGTGCCTTCTACAGATAGTGTCTGAAACGGATAGGAGGAGCCTTCTACAGATAGCCTGTCTGAAACGGATAGGAGGTGCCTTCTACAGATAGTGTCTGAAACGGATAGGAGGAGCCTTCTACAGATAGCCTGTCTGAAACGGATAGGAGGAGCCTTCTACAGATAGCCTGTCTGAAACGGATAGGAGGAGCCTTCTACAGATAGCCTGTCTGAAACGGATAGGAGGAGCCTTCTACAGATAGCCTGTCTGAAACGGATAGGAGGAGCCTTCTACAGATAGCCTGTCTGAAACGGATAGGAGGAGCCTTCTACAGATAGCCTGTCTGAAACGGATAGGAGGAGCCTTCTACAGATAGCGTGTCTGAAACGGATAGGAGGAGCCTTCTACAGATAGCCTGTCTGAAACGGATAGGAGGAGCCTTCTACAGATAGCCTGTCTGAAACGGATAGGAGGTGCCTTCTACAGATAGCCTGTCTGAAACGGATAGGAGGAGCCTTCTACAGATAGCCTGTCTGAAACGGATAGGAGGAGCCTTCTACAGATAGCCTGTCTGAAACGGATAGGAGGAGCCTTCTACAGATAGCCTGTCTGAAACGGATAGGAGGAGCCTTCTACAGATAGCGTGTCTGAAACGGATAGGAGGAGCCTTCTACAGATAGCCTGTCTGAAACGGATAGGAGGAGCCTTCTACAGATAGCCTGTCTGAAACGGATAGGAGGAGCCTTCTACAGATAGCCTGTCTGAAACGGATAGGAGGAGCCTTCTACAGATAGCCTGTCTGAAACGGATAGGAGGAGCCTTCTACAGATAGCCTGTCTGAAACGGATAGGAGGAGCCTTCTACAGATAGCCTGTCTGAAACGGATAGGAGGAGCCTTCTACAGATAGCCTGTCTGAAACGGATAGGAGGAGCCTTCTACAGATAGCCTGTCTGAAACGGATAGGAGGAGCCTTCTACAGATAGCCTGTCTGAAACGGATAGGAGGAGCCTTCTACAGATAGCCTGTCTGAAACGGATAGGAGGAGCCTTCTACAGATAGCCTGTCTGAAACGGATAGGAGGAGCCTTCTACAGATAGCCTGTCTGAAACGGATAGGAGGAGCCTTCTACAGATAGCCTGTCTGAAACGGATAGGAGGAGCCTTCTACAGATAGCCTGTCTGAAACGGATAGGAGGTGCCTTCTACAGATAGCCTGTCTGAAACGGATAGGAGGAGCCTTCTACAGATAGCCTGTCTGAAACGGATAGGAGGAGCCTTCTACAGATAGCCTGTCTGAAACGGATAGGAGGAGCCTTCTACAGATAGCGTGTCTGAAACGGATAGGAGGAGCCTTCTACAGATAGAGTGTCTGAAACGGATAGGAGGAGCCTTCTACAGATAGTGTCTGAAACGGATAGGAGGAGCCTTCTACAGATAGCCTGTCTGAAACGGATAGGAGGAGCCTTCTACAGATAGCCTGTCTGAAACGGATAGGAGGTGCCTTCTACAGATAGCCTGTCTGAAACGGATAGGAGGTGCCTTCTACAGATAGCCTGTCTGAAACGGATAGGAGGTGCCTTCTACAGATAGAGAGTCTGAAACGGATTGGAGGAGCCTTCTACAGATAGCCTGTCTGAAACGGATTGGAGGAGCCTTCTACAGATAGCCTGTCTGAAACAGATAGGA
>NW_022262579.1:146104-218604 GCF_002021735.2 Oncorhynchus kisutch | reverse complement strand
AGTACCATACAGTACCATACAGTACCATACAGTATCATACAGTACCATACCATACAGTACCATACAGTACCATACAGTACCATACCATACAGTACCATACAGTACCATACCATACAGTACCATACAGTATCATACAGTACCATACAGTACCATACAGTACCATACAGTACAGTATCATACCATACAGTACCATACAGTACCATACAGTACCATACAGTACAGTATCATACCATACAGTACCATACAGTACCATACAGTATCATACAGTATCATACCATACAGTACCATACAGTACCATACAGTACCATACAGTATCATACAGTATCATACCATACAGTATCATACAGTATCATACAGTACCATACAGTACCATACAGTACCATACAGTACCATACCATACAGTACCATACAGTACCATACAGTACCATACAGTACCATACCATACAGTACCATACAGTATCATACAGTACCATACAGTATCATACCATACAGTACCATACAGTACCATACAGTACCATACCATACAGTACCATACAGTATCATACCATACAGTACCATACAGTACCATACAGTATCATACCATACAGTACCATACAGTACCAAACAGTATCATACCATACAGTATTATACAGTATCATACAGTACCATATAGTACCATACAGTACCATACAGTACCATACAGTACCATACCATACAGTACCATACAGTACCATACAGTATCATACCATACAGTACCATACAGTATCATACCATACAGTACCATACAGTACCATACAGTACCATACAGTACCATACCATACAGTACCATACAGTACCATACAGTACCATACAGTACAGTATCATACCATACAGTACCATACAGTACCATACAGTATCATACAGTACCATACAGTACAGTATCATACCATACAGTATCATACAGTACCATACAGTATCATACAGTACCATACAGTACCATACAGTACAGTATCATACCATACAGTATCATACAGTACCATACAGTATCATACAGTACCATACAGTACCATACAGTACAGTATCATACCATACAGTACCATACAGTACCATACAGTACAGTACCATACAGTACCATACAGTACCATACAGTACCATACAGTATCATACAGTACCATACCATACAGTACCATACAGTACCATACAGTACCATACCATACAGTACCATACAGTACCATACCATACAGTACCATACAGTATCATACAGTACCATACAGTACCATACAGTACCATACAGTACAGTATCATACCATACAGTACCATACAGTACCATACAGTACCATACAGTACAGTATCATACCATACAGTACCATACAGTACCATACAGTACAGTACCATACAGTACCATACAGTACCATACAGTATCATACAGTACCATACCATACAGTACCATACAGTACCATACAGTACCATACCATACAGTACCATACAGTACCATACCATACAGTACCATACAGTATCATACAGTACCATACAGTACCATACAGTACCATACAGTACAGTATCATACCATACAGTACCATACAGTACCATACAGTACCATACAGTACAGTATCATACCATACAGTACCATACAGTACCATACAGTATCATACAGTATCATACAGTACAGCAATCAACATACCCGAATCTCCTCTAGGCAATCAACATACCCCAATCTCCTCTAGGCAATCAACATACCCCACTCTCCCTTAGGCAATCAATATACCCCACTCTCCCCTAGGCAATCGACGTACCCCACTCTCCCCTAGGCAATCAATATACCCCACTCTCCCCTAGGCAATCAACGTACCACTCTCTCCTCTAGGCAATCAACATACCCCACTCTCCCCTAGGCAATCAACGTACCACACTCTCCTCTAGGCAATCAACGTACCACACTCTCCTCTAGGCAATCAACATACCCCACTCTCCCCTAGGCAATCAACATACCCCACTCTCCCCTAGGCAATCAGAGTACCCCAATCTCCCCTAGGCAATCAGAGTACCCCCAATCTCCTCTAGGCAATAGGGTGCCATTTGAGACAAAACCAGACTTTCTCTCCATGTCTGTTTCCCAGTCACACAGCTTTGGCCACAACCCCAGTCAAGCCCTAGCCGCAGGCAGAGGCAGAGGTACCTCAAGTGTCACCAATTAGTCTCTCTTAGAAAAGTCGCTAACATGTTGTTGTCAAAGCCCGAGTATACGTGTGTGTCTGCATGTGTGCGTGTGTGCGTGTGTGTGTGTGCGCACGTGTGTGTGCGCACGTGTGTGTGTGTGTGTGCGCGTGTGTGCATGTATGTGTGCGTGTGTGTGTGCGCGTGTGTCTGTGTGTGTGTGTGTGTGTGCATGTGTGCGTGTGTGCGCGTGTGTGTGTGCGCGTGTGTGTATGAATGTGTGCGTGTGTGTGTGCGTGCATGCGCGCGTATGTGTGTGTGTGTGTGTGCGTGCATGCGTGTGTGTGTGTGTGCGTGTATGCGTGCGTGTGTGTGTGTGTGCGTGCGCGTGTGTGTGTGTGTGTGTGTGTGTGTGTGTGTGTGTGTGTGTGTGTGTGTGTGTGTGTGTGTGTGTGTGTGTGTGTGTGTGTGTGTGTGTGCGTGCGTGTGTGTGTGTGTGTGTGTGTGTGTGTGTGTGTGTGTGTGTGTGTGTGCGTGTGTGTGTGTGTGTGTGTGTGTGTGTGTGTGTGTGTGTGTGTGTAGCCAGAGTAGGTCAGGGACTTACTGGTTTTTCTCCAGAATCAGGAGCAGCTGTTCCTCCTCTGTTTCTATCAGCACCTTCAGAGACGCAGGATGGCCCTGAAATCACACCGGAAGACGGCTATTACATGATGCCGATTAAATCAAATCGAAGTTGATTGGTCACGTTCGCAGGATTCGGCGAGGTGTAAACCAGGAATGAGATTGGTTACTTGGTACTACCTCGCGACATATCAACGAAGTCAACATAACAATAATAACAAAAACACAATATAGTAATAAAAAAAAGTGGTGGGATAAACACGTATTAAAAAGTATAATATTATATAATATATATATATATATCATTATTATCAGATGAGCTTTTAGAAAGGAGACCCAGAGAGGTCAAGGACACAGACACTCGGCTGCTGTTAAAGGAAGACGTGGACAGCAACAGCCTCCTGGACTGTCTTGTCATGAGAGACCTCGGACATTTATTTAATTTGGTTCTAAACAGACAGTCTACTGATTAGCGCTGGTGGGCGGCAGGGTAGCCTAGTGGTTAGAGAGGGGCGGCAGGGTAGCCTAGTAGTTAGAGTGTTGGACTAGTAACCAGCAGGTAGCCTAGTGGTTAGAGAGGGGTGGCAGGGTAGCCTAGTGGTTAGAGGAGGGAGGCAGGGTAGCCTAGTGGTTAGAGAGGGGAGGCAGGGTAGCCTAGTGGTTAGAGAGGGGAGGCAGGGTAGCCTAGTGGTTAGAGAGGGGAGGCAGGTAGCCTAGTGGTTAGAGGGGGGAGGCAGGTAGCCTAGTGGTTAGAGAGGGGGAGGCAGAGTAGCCTAGTGGTTAGAGGGGGGAGGCAGCTAGCCTAGTGGTTAGAGAGGGGAGGCAGGGTAGCCTAGTGGTTAGAGAGGGGCGGCAGGGTAGCCTAGTGGTTAGAGAGGGGAGGCAGGGTAGCTTAGTGGTTAGAGAGGGGAGGCAGGGTAGCTTAGTGGTTAGAGAGGGGAGGCAGGTAGCCTAGTGGTTAGAGAGGGGAGGCAGGGTAGCCTAGTGGTTAGAGAGGGGAGGTAGGGTAGCCTAGTGGTTAGAGAGGGGAGGTAGGGTAGCCAAGTGGTTAGAGAGGGGAGGTAGGGTAGCCTAGTGGTTAGAGAGGGGAGGCAGGGTATCCTAGTGGTTAGAGAGGGGAAGGAAGGTAGCCTAGTGGTTAGAGAGGGAAAGCAGGTAGCCTAGTGGTTAGAGGGGGGAGGCAGGTAGCCTAGTGGTTAGAGAGGGGAGGCAGGGTAGCCTAGTGGTTAGAGGGGGGGGAGGCATGTAGCCTAGTGGTTAGAGGGGGGAGGCAGGTAGCCTAGTGGTTAGAGAGGGGTAGCCTAGTGGTTAGAGAGGGGAGGCAGGTAGCCTAGTGGTTAGAGAGGGAAGGCAGGTAGCCTAGTGGTTAGAGAGGGGAGGCAGGGTAGCCTAGTGGATAGAGAGGGGAGGCAGGTAGCCTAGTGGTTAGAGGGGGGAGGCAGGTAGCCTAGTGGTTAGAGAGGGGAGGCAGGTAGTCTAGTGGTTAGAGAGGGGAGGCAGGTAGCCTAGTGGTTAGAGAGGGGAGGCAGGTAGCCTAGTGGTTAGAGGGGGGAGGCAGGTAGCCTAGTGGTTAGAGGGGGGAGGCAGGTAGCCTAGTGGTTAGAGGGGGAGACAGGTAGCCTAGTGGTTAGAGAGAGGAGGCAGGGTAGTCTAGTGGTTAGAGAGGAGAGGCAGAGTAGTCTAGTGGTTAGAGAGGGGAGGCAGGGTAGCCTAGTGGTTAGAGAGGGGAGGCAGGGTAGCCTAGTGGATAGAGAGGAGAGGCAGGGTAGTCTAGTGGTTAGAGCTTTGGTCTAGTAAACCCGAAAGTTTGCATAGATCAAATCCCCCGAGCTGACAAGGTTAAAAATATGTCACCCACTATTCCCCGGTAGGCCGTCATTGTAAATAAGAATTTGTTCTTAACCTACGTGTTAAATAAAGTAGGTTGATAATGCAATTTAACACGAGAGATGATCTGTTGTGATGGAAAGGACAACACCTCAACTAATGACATTGGTACTCACCATCACAGCGTTCACAACAGTCAATATCTTTAATATTCAAGTAGCGCTTGTTAAAAACTATGAGCCGGAACCATCCAGCGCTATTCTGATTCCAGAAGCTACCCAGCTCTATTCTGCTTCCAGAAGCTACCCAGCTCTATTCTGCTTCCAGAAGCTACCCAGCTCTATTCTGCTTCCAGAAGCTACCCAGCTCTATTCTGTTCCAGATGCTACCCAGCTCTATTCTGCTTCGAGAAGCTACCCAACTCTATTGTGCTTCCAGAAGCTACCCAGCACTATTCTGATTCCAGAAGCTACCCAGCTCTATTCTGTTCCAGAAGCTACCCAGTTCTATTCTGCTTCCAGAAGCTACCCAGCTCTATTCTGCTTCCAGAAGCTACCCAAATCTATTCTGCTTCCAGAAGCTACCCAGCACTATTCAGATTCCAGAAGCTACCCAGCTCTATTCTGCTTCCAGAAGCTACCCAGCTCTATTCTGCTTCCAGAAGCTACCCAGCTCAATTCTGCTTCCAGAAGCTACCCAGCTCTATTCTGCTTCCAGAAGCTACCCAGCGCTCTTCTGCTTCCAGAAGCTACCCAGCTCTATTCTGCTTCCAGAAGCTATCCAGCTCTATTCTGCTTCCAGAAGCTACCCAACTCTATTCTGTTCCAGAAGCTACCCAGCGCTCTTCTGCTTCCAGAAGCTACCCAGCTCTATTTTGCTTCCAGAAGCTACCCAACTCTATTCTGCTTCCAGAAGCTACCCAGCTCTATTCTGCTTCCAGAAGCTACCGAACTCTATTCTGTTCCAGAAGCTACCCAGCTCTATTCTGTTCCAGAAGCTACCCAACTCTATTCTGTTCCAGAAGCTACCCAACTCTATTCTGTTCCAGAAGCTACCCAGCTCTATTCTGCTTCCAGAAGCTACCCAGCGCTATTCTGTTCCAGAAGCTACCCAGCTCTATTCTGCTTCCAGAAGCGACTGGGTTTAAGGGGCCAATAACGGATTCACTTCCTCTCAAATAATGAATTTGTCTGAAACCCTTTTCAGGCGCTGATGTATCTCAGAGGCGCTGCATTGGGGATTAGCTTTATGTTTTAATACCGTTTGCCATTAATCCTGACTCTCAGCCCCGACCCTCATCACCTCAGAGGTACAGCTCTCTGTCTTTCTGTGAGTGTGTGTGTTTGTGTGTGTGTGTGTCTCAGCACCTCAGAGTTATAGCTCTGTAAGGTGCCATGTGTCTGCCTGAGAGAAATGAGAAATGGCCCTGAATCATACCTCTCTCTCTCTCTCTCTCTCTCTCTCTCTCTCCCTCCCTATCACTCTCTTTCTTCCTCCCTCCCTCCCTACCTCTCTCTCTCTCTCTTCCTCCCTCCCTACCTCTCTCTCTCTCTTCCGCCCTACCTTTCTCTTTTCTCCCTCCATCCTCTCTACCTTTCTCTCTCTGTCCTCCCTATCTCTCTCTCTCCCTCCCAACCGTTCTCTCTCTCTCTCTCTCTCTCTCTCTCTCTCTCTCTCTCTATCCTCCCTACCTCCCTCTCTCTAGCCTCCCTACCTCTCTCTCCCTCCCTACCCCTCTATCTCCCTCCCTTTCTCTCTCTCTTTCTCCCTCCCTACCTCTCTCTCTCTATCCTCCTATCTCTCTCTCCCTCCCTACCTCTCTCTCTCTATCCTCCTATCTCTCTCTCTCCTCCCTATCTCTCTCTCTCACATACATTCTCTCATTCTATCTCTCTATATCACACACACACAAAAACAAACACACTCACACATACACACAAACACATGCACATACACAAACACACATAAACACAAACTCAAACACACACACTCACAGAAACACACACATACACACACACACACACACACACACACACACACACATAAACACAGACGGACACATGCACGCACACACACAAGCACACACTCTCACTGTGAGGTCCTGTTTAGGTCAATGACTCAGGAGGGGAAGAGCAATGCCTTGTAGGCCAAGTCATCCATCCCTTTACAACAGCTATATACTATACAGAGTAGACTATATACCAACAGCTATATACTATACAGAGTAGTAGACTATATACTATACAGAGTAGTAGACTATATACTATACAGAGTAGTAGACTATATACTATACAGAGTAGTAGACTATATACTATACAGAGTAGTAGACTATATACTATACAGAGTAGTAGACTATATACTATACAGAGTAGTAGACTATACCAACAGCTATATACTATACAGAGTCATCCATCCCTTTACAACAGCTATATACTATACAGAGTCATCCATCCCTTTACCAACAGCTATATACTATACAGAGTAGTAGACTATATACTATACAGAGTAGACTATACCAACAGCTATATACTATACAGAGTAGTAGGCTATACCACAGCTATATACTATACAGAGTCATCCATCCCTTTACCAACAGCTATATACTATACAGAGTAGTAGACTATATACTATACAGAGTAGTAGACTATATACCAACAGCTATATACTATACAGAGTAGTAGACTATATACCAACAGCTATATACTATACAGAGTAGTAGACTATATACTATACAGAGTAGTAGGCTATACCACAGCTATATACTATACAGAGTAGTAGACTATATACCAACAGCTATATACTATATAGAGTCATCCATCCTTTACCAACAGCTATATACTATACAGAGTAGACTATATACCAACAGCTATATACTATACAGAGTAGTAGACTATATACTATACAGAGTAGTAGACTATATACTATATAGAGTAGTAGACTATATACTATACAGAGTAGTAGACTATATACTATATAGAGTAGTAGACTATATACTATACAGAGAAGTAGACTATATACTATATAGAGTAGTAGACTATATACTATACAGAGAAGTAGACTATATACTATATAGAGTAGTAGACTATATACTATACAGAGTAGTAGACTATATACTATATAGAGTAGTAGACTATATACTATACAGAGTAGTAGACTATATACTATACAGAGTAGTAGACTATATACTATATAGAGTAGTAGACTATATACTATACAGAGAAGTAGACTATATACTATATAGAGTAGTAGACTATATACTATACAGAGTAGTAGACTATATACTATATAGAGTAGTAGACTATATACCAACAGCTATATACTATATAGAGTCATCCATCCCTTTACCAACAGCTATATACTATACAGAGTAGTAGACTATATACCAACAGCTATATACTATACAGAGTAGTAGACTATATACCAACAGCTATATACTATACAGAGTCATCCATCCATTTACCAACAGCTATATACTATACAGAGTCATCCATCCCTTTACCAACAGCTATATACTATACAGAGTAGTAGACTATACCACAGCTATATACTATACAGAGTAGTAGACTATATACCAACAGCTATATACTATACAGAGTAGTAGACTATATACTATACAGAGTAGTAGACTATATACTATATAGAGTAGTAGACTATATACTATATAGAGTAGTAGACTATATACTATACAGAGTAGTAGACTATATACTATACAGAGTAGTAGACTATATACTATATAGAGTAGTAGACTATATACTATACAGAGTAGTAGACTATATACTATACAGAGTAGTAGACTATATACTATACAAAGTAGTAGGCTATATACTATACAGAGTAGTAGACTATATACTTTATAGAGTAGTAGACTATATACCATAGATATATACTATATAGAATGGTAGACTATATACTATACAGAGAAGTAGACTATATACTATACAGAGTAGTAGACTATATACTATACAGAGAAGTAGACTATATACTATATAGAGTAGTAGACTATATACTATACAGAGAAGTAGACTATATACTATACAGAGTAGTAGACTATATACTATACAGAGTAGTAGACTATATACTATATAGAGTAGTAGACTATATACTATACAGAGTAGTAGACTATATACTATACAGAGTAGTAGACTATATACTATACAGAGTAGTAGACTATATACCATAGATATATACTATATAGAGTAGTAGACTATATACGATATAGAGTAGTAGACTATATACTATACAGAGTAGTAGACTATATACTATATAGAGTAGTAGACTATATACTATATAGAGTAGTAGACTATATACTATACAGAGTAGTAGACTATATACTATACAGAGTAGTAGACTATATACTATATAGAGTAGTAGACTATATACTATACAGAGTAGTAGACTATATACTATACAGAGTAGTAGACTATATACTATACAAAGTAGTAGGCTATATACTATACAGAGTAGTAGACTATATACTTTATAGAGTAGTAGACTATATACCATAGATATATACTATATAGAATGGTAGACTATATACTATACAGAGAAGTAGACTATATACTATACAGAGTAGTAGACTATATACTATACAGAGAAGTAGACTATATACTATATAGAGTAGTAGACTATATACTATACAGAGAAGTAGACTATATACTATACAGAGTAGTAGACTATATACTATACAGAGTAGTAGACTATATACTATATAGAGTAGTAGACTATATACTATACAGAGTAGTAGACTATATACTATACAGAGTAGTAGACTATATACTATACAGAGTAGTAGACTATATACCATAGATATATACTATATAGAGTAGTAGACTATATACGATATAGAGTAGTAGACTATATACTATATAGAGAAGTAGACTATATACTATACAGAGTAGTAGACTATATACCATAGATATATACTATATAGAGTAGTATACTATATACGATATAGGGTAGTAGACTATATACTATATAGAGTAGTAGACTATATACTATACAGAGTAGTAGACTATATACTATACAGAGAAGTAGACTATATACTATATAGAGTAGTAAACTATATACTATATAGAGTAGTAGACTATATACTATACAGAGAAGTAGACTATATACTATACAGAGTAGTAGACTATATACTATACAGAGTAGTAGACTATATACTATATAGAGTAGTAGACTATATACTATATAGAGTAGTAGACTATATACTATATAGAGTAGTAGACTATATACTATACAGAGTAGTAGACTATATACTATACAGAGTAGTAGACTATACTATATAGAGTAGTAGACTATATACTATATAGAGAAGTAGACTATATACTTTACAGAGAAGTAGACTATATACTATACAGAGTAGTAGACTATATACTATATAGAGTAGTAGACTATTACTATACAGAGTAGTAGACTATATACTATACAGAGTAGTAGACTATATACTATACAGAGTACTAGACTATATACTATACAGAGTAGTAGACTATATACTATATAGAGTAGTAGACTATATACTATATAGAGTAGTAGGACTATATACCATAGATAATATACTATACAGAGTAGTAGACTATATACTATATAGAGTAGTAGACTTATACTATACAGAGTAGTAGACTATATACCATAGATACTATATACTATACAGAGTAGTAGACTATATACTATATAGAGTAGTAGACTATATACTATACAGAGTAGTAGACTATACTATATACGAGTAGTAGACTATATACTATATCAGAGTAGTAGACTATATACTATACAGAGTAGTAGACTATATACTACATAGAGTAGTAGACTATATACTATACTAGAGTAGTAGACTATATACTATACAGAGAAGTAGACTATATACTATACAGAGTAGTAGACTATATACTATACAGAGTAGTAGACTATATACTATATAGAGTAGTAGACTATATACTATCTAGAGTAGTAGACTATATACTATACAGAGAAGTAGACTATATACTATACAGAGAAGTAGACTATATACTATACAGAGAAGTAGACTATATACTATACAGAGAAGTAGACTATATACTATACAGAGAAGTAGACTATATACTATACAGAGTAAGTAGACTATATACTATACAGAGTAGACTATATACTATACAGAGTAGTAGACTATATTACTATACAGAGAAGTAGACTATATACTATACAGAGTAGTAGACTATATACTATATAGAGTAGTAGACTATATACTATACAGAGAAGTAGACTATATACTATACAGAGTAGTAGGCTATATACTATATAGAGTAGTAGACTATATACTATACAGAGAAGTAGACTATATACTATATAGTGTAGTAGACTATATACTATACAGAGTAGTAGACTATATACTATATAGAGTAGTAGACTATATACTATATAGAGTAGTAGACTATATACTATACAGAGTAGTAGACTATATACTATATAGAGTAGTAGACTATATACTATACAGAGAAGTAGACTATATACTATACAGAGAAGTAGACTATATACTATACAGAGTAGTAGACTATATACTATACAGAGTAGTAGACTATATACTATACAGAGTAGTAGACTATATACCATAGATATATACTATACAGAGAAGTAGACTATATACTATACAGAGAAGTAGACTATATACTATACAGAGTAGTAGACTATATACCATAGAGATATACTATACAGAGAAGTAGACTATATACTATACAGAGAAGTAGACTATATACTATACAGAGTAGTAGACTATATACTATACAGAGTAGTAGACTATATACTATACAGAGTAGTAGACTATATACTATATAGAGTAGTAGACTATATACTATACAGAGAAGTAGACTATATACTATACAGAGAAGTAGACTATATACTATACAGAGTAGTAGACTATATACTATACAGAGTAGTAGACTATATACCATAGATATATACTATACAGAGAAGTAGACTATATACTATACAGAGAAGTAGACTATATACTATACAGAGTAGTAGACTATATACTATACAGAGAAGTAGACTATATACTATACAGAGTAGTAGTCTATATACTATACAGAGTAGTAGACTATATACTATACAGAGTAGTAGACTATATACCATAGATATATACTATATAGAGTAGTAGACTATATACTATATAGAGTAGTAGACTATATGCTATACAGAGTAGTAGACTATATACTATATAGAGTAGTAGACTATATACTATATAGAGTAGTAGACTATATACTATATAGAGTAGTAGACTATATACTATATAGAGTAGTAGACTATATACTATACAGAGAAGTAGACTATATACTATACAGAGAAGTAGACTATATACTATACAGAGAAGTAGACTATATACTATACAGAGAAGTAGACTATATACTATACAGAGAAGTAGACTATATACTATACAGAGTAGTAGACTATATACTATACAGAGTAGTAGACTATATACTATACAGAGAAGTAGACTATATACTATACAGAGTAGTAGACTATATACTATATAGAGTAGTAGACTATATACTATACAGAGAAGTAGACTATATACTATACAGAGTAGTAGGCTATATACTATATAGAGTAGTAGACTATATACTATACAGAGAAGTAGACTATATACTATATAGTGTAGTAGACTATATACTATACAGAGTAGTAGACTATATACTATATAGAGTAGTAGACTATATACTATATAGAGTAGTAGACTATATACTATACAGAGTAGTAGACTATATACTATATAGAGTAGTAGACTATATACTATACAGAGAAGTAGACTATATACTATACAGAGAAGTAGACTATATACTATACAGAGTAGTAGACTATATACTATACAGAGTAGTAGACTATATACTATACAGAGTAGTAGACTATATACCATAGATATATACTATACAGAGAAGTAGACTATATACTATACAGAGAAGTAGACTATATACTATACAGAGTAGTAGACTATATACTATACAGAGAAGTAGACTATATACTATACAGAGTAGTAGTCTATATACTATACAGAGTAGTAGACTATATACTATACAGAGTAGTAGACTATATACCATAGATATATACTATACAGAGAAGTAGACTATATACTATACAGAGAAGTAGACTATATACTATACAGAGTAGTAGACTATATACTATACAGAGTAGTAGACTATATACTATACAGAGTAGTAGACTATATACTATATAGAGTAGTAGACTATATACTATACAGAGAAGTAGACTATATACTATACAGAGAAGTAGGACTATATACTATACAGAGTAGTAGACTATATACTATACAGAGTAGTAGACTATATACCATAGATATATACTATACAGAGAAGTAGACTATATACTATACAGAGAAGTAGACTATATACTATACAGAGTAGTAGACTATATACTATACAGAGAAGTAGACTATATACTATACAGAGTAGTAGTCTATATACTATACAGAGTAGTAGACTATATACTATACAGAGTAGTAGACTATATACCATAGATATATACTATACAGAGAAGTAGACTATATACTATACAGAGAAGTAGGACTATATACTATACAGAGTAGTAGACTATATACTATACAGAGAAGTAGACTATATACTATACAGAGAAGTAGACTATATACTATACAGAGTAGTAGACTATATACTATACAGAGAAGTAGACTATATACTATACAGAGTAGTAGTCTATATACTATACAGAGTAGTAGACTATATACTATACAGAGTAGTAGACTATATACCATAGATATATACTATATAGAGTAGTAGACTATATACTATATAGAGTAGTAGACTATATACTATACAGAGTAGTAGACTATATACTATATAGAGTAGTAGACTATATACCATAGATATATACTATACAGAGTAGTAGACTATATACTATATAGAGTAGTAGACGATATACTATACAGAGTAGTAGACTATATACCATAGATATATACTATACAGAGTAGTAGACTATATATTACATAGAGTAGTAGACTATATACTATACAGAGTAGTAGACTATATACTATATAGAGAAGTAGACTATATACTATACAGAGTAGTAGGACTATGTACTATACAGAGTAGTAGGCTATATACTATATAGAGTAGTAGACTATATACTATATAGAGTAGTAGACTATATACTATATAGAGTAGTAGACTATATACTATACAGAGTAGTAGACTATATACTATATAGAGTAGTAGACTATATACCATAGATATATACTATACAGAGTAGTAGACTATATACTATATAGAGTAGTAGACGATATACTATACAGAGTAGTAGACTATATACCATAGATATATACTATACAGAGTAGTAGACTATATATTATATAGAGTAGTAGACTATATACTATACAGAGTAGTAGACTATATACTATATAGAGTAGTAGACTATATACTATACAGAGTAGTAGACTATATACCATAGATATATACTATATAGAGTAGTAGACTATATACTATATAGAGTAGTAGACTATATACTATATAGAGTAGTAGACTATATACTATACAGAGTAGTAGACTATATACTATACAGAGTAGTAGACTATATACTATACAGAGTAGTAGACTATATACCATAGATATATACTATATAGAGTAGTAGACTATATACGATATAGAGTAGTAGACTATATACTATATAGAGAAGTAGACTATATACTATACAGAGTAGTAGACTATATACTATACAGAGTAGTAGACTATATACTATACAGAGAAGTAGACTATATACTATATAGAGTAGTAGACTATATACTATATAGAGTAGTAGACTATATACTATATAGAGTAGTAGACTATATACTATATAGAGAAGTAGACTATATACTATACAGAGAAGTAGACTATATACTATACAGAGTAGTAGACTATATACTATATAGAGTAGTAGACTATATACTATACAGAGTAGTAGACTATATACTATACAGAGTAGTAGACTATATACTATACAGAGTAGTAGACTATATACTATACAGAGTAGTAGACTATATACTATATAGAGTAGTAGACTATATACTATATAGAGTAGTAGACTATATACCATAGATATATACTATACAGAGTAGTAGACTATATACTATATAGAGTAGTAGACTATATACTATACAGAGTAGTAGACTATATACCATAGATATATACTATACAGAGTAGTAGACTATATACTATATAGAGTAGTAGACTATATACTATACAGAGTAGTAGACTATATACTATACAGAGTAGTAGACTATATACTATATAGAGTAGTAGACTATATACTATACAGAGTAGTAGACTATATACTACATAGAGTAGTAGACTATATACTATATAGAGTAGTAGACTATATACTATACAGAGAAGTAGACTATATACTATACAGAGTAGTAGACTATATACTATACAGAGTAGTAGACTATATACCATAGATATATACTATACAGAGAAGTAGACTATATACTATACAGAGAAGTAGACTATATACTATACAGAGTAGTAGACTATATACTATACAGAGAAGTAGACTATATACTATACAGAGTAGTAGTCTATATACTATACAGAGTAGTAGACTATATACTATACAGAGTAGTAGACTATATACCATAGATATATACTATACAGAGAAGTAGACTATATACTATACAGAGAAGTAGACTATATACTATACAGAGTAGTAGACTATATACTATACAGAGTAGTAGACTATATACTATACAGAGTAGTAGACTATATACTATATAGAGTAGTAGACTATATACTATACAGAGAAGTAGACTATATACTATACAGAGAAGTAGACTATATACTATACAGAGTAGTAGACTATATACTATACAGAGTAGTAGACTATATACTATACAGAGTAGTAGACTATATACCATAGATATATACTATACAGAGAAGTAGACTATATACTATACAGAGAAGTAGACTATATAATATACAGAGTAGTAGACTATATACTATACAGAGAAGTAGACTATATACTATACAGAGTAGTAGTCTATATACTATACAGAGTAGTAGACTATATACTATACAGAGTAGTAGACTATATACCATAGATATATACTATATAGAGTAGTAGACTATATACTATATAGAGTAGTAGACTATATACTATACAGAGTAGTAGACTATATACTATATAGAGTAGTAGACTATATACCATAGATATATACTATACAGAGTAGTAGACTATATACTATATAGAGTAGTAGACGATATACTATACAGAGTAGTAGACTATATACCATAGATATATACTATACAGAGTAGTAGACTATATATTACATAGAGTAGTAGACTATATACTATACAGAGTAGTAGACTATATACTATATAGAGTAGTAGACTATATACTATACAGAGTAGTAGACTATATACCATAGATATATACTATATAGAGTAGTAGACTATATACTATATAGAGTAGTAGACTATATACTATATAGAGTAGTAGACTATATACTATACAGAGTAGTAGACTATATACTATACAGAGTAGTAGACTATATACTATACAGAGTAGTAGACTATATACCATAGATATATACTATATAGAGTAGTAGACTATATACGATATAGAGTAGTAGACTATATACTATATAGAGAAGTAGACTATATACTATACAGAGTAGTAGACTATATACTATACAGAGTAGTAGACTATATACTATACAGAGTAGTAGACTATATACCATAGATATATACTATATAGAGTAGTAGACTATATACGATATAGAGTAGTAGACTATATACTATATAGAGAAGTAGACTATATACTATACAGAGTAGTAGACTATATACTATACAGAGTAGTAGACTATATACTATACAGAGTAGTAGACTATATACCATAGATATATACTATATAGAGTAGTAGACTATATACTATACAGAGTAGTAGACTATATACCATAGATATATACGATATAGAGTAGTAGACTATATACTATATAGAGTAGTAGACTATATACTATACAGAGTAGTAGACTATATACTATACAGAGAAGTAGACTATATACTATATAGAGTAGTAGACTATATACTATATAGAGTAGTAGACTATATACAATATAGAGAAGTAGACTATATACTATACAGAGAAGTAGACTATATACTATACAGAGTAGTAGACTATATACTATATAGAGTAGTAGACTATATACTGTACAGAGTAGTAGACTATATACTATACAGAGAAGTAGACTATATACTATATAGAGTAGTAGACTATATACTATACAGAGAAGTAGACTATATACTATACAGAGAAGTAGACTATATACTATACAGAGTAGTAGACTATATACTATACAGAGAAGTAGACTATATACTATATAGAGTAGTAGACTATATACTATACAGAGAAGTAGACTATATACTATACAGAGAAGTAGACTATATACTATATAGAGTAGTAGACTATATACTATACAGAGAAGTAGACGATATACTATACAGAGAAGTAGACTATATACTATACAGAGAAGTAGACTATATACTATATAGAGTAGTAGACTATATACTATATAGAGTAGTAGACTATATACTATACAGAGAAGTAGACTATATACTATATAGAGTAGTATACTATATACTATACAGAGTAGTAGACTATATACTATACAGAGTAGTAGACTATATACTATACAGAGTAGTAGACTATATACTATATACAGTAGTAGACTATATACTATATAGAGTAGTAGACTATATACTATATAGAGTAGTAGACTATATACTATACAGAGTAGTAGACTATATACCATAGATATATACTATATAGAGTAGTAGACTATATACTATATAGAGTAGTAGACTATATACTATATAGAGTAGTAGACTATATACTATATAGAGTAGTAGACTATATACTATACAGAGTAGTAGACTATATACTATACAGAGTAGTAGACTATATACTATACAGAGTAGTAGACTATATACCATAGATATATACTATATAGAGTAGTAAACTATATACGATATAGAGTAGTAGACTATATACTATATAGAGAAGTAGACTATATACTATACAGAGTAGTAGACTATATACTATACAGAGTAGTAGACTATATACTATATACTATACAGAGTAGTAGACTATATACCATAGATATATACTATATAGAGTAGTAGACTATATACGATATAGAGTAGTAGACTATATACTATATAGAGTAGTAGACTATATACTATACAGAGTAGTAGACTATATACTATACAGAGAAGTAGACTATATACTATATAGAGTAGTAGACTATATACTGTACAGAGTAGTAGACTATATACTATACAGAGAAGTAGACTATATACTATATAGAGTAGTAGACTATATACTATACAGAGAAGTAGACTATATACTATATAGAGTAGTAGACTATATACTATACAGAGAAGTAGACTATATACTATATAGAGTAGTAGACTATATACTATACAGAGAAGTAGACTATATACTATACAGAGAAGTAGACTATATACTATATAGAGTAGTAGACTATATACTATACAGAGAAGTAGACGATATACTATACAGAGAAGTAGACTATATACTATACAGAGAAGTAGACTATATACTATATAGAGTAGTAGACTATATACTATATAGAGTAGTAGACTATATACTATACAGAGAAGTAGACTATATACTATATAGAGTAGTATACTATATACTATACAGAGTAGTAGACTATATACTATACAGAGTAGTAGACTATATACTATACAGAGTAGTAGTCTATATACTATACAGAGTAGTAGACTATATACTATACAGAGTAGTAGACTATATACCATAGATATATACTATACAGAGAAGTAGACTATATACTATACAGAGAAGTAGACTATATACTATACAGAGTTGTAGACTATATACTATACAGAGAAGTAGACTATATACTATACAGAGTAGTAGACTATATACTATACAGAGTAGTAGACGATATACTGTACAGAGAAGTAGACTATATACTATATAGAGTAGTAGGCTATATACTATACAGAGTAGTAGACTATATACTATACAGAGTAGTAGACTATATACTATATAGAGTAGTAGACTATATACTATATAGAGTAGTAGACTATATACTATATAGTGTAGTAGACTATATACTATATAGAGTAGTAGACTATATACTATACAGAGTAGTAGACTATATACTATATAGAGTAGTAGACTATATACCATAGATATATACTATATAGAGTAGTAGACTATATACGATATAGAGTAGTAGACTATATACCATAGATATATACTATATAGAGTAGTAGACTATATACCATAGATATATACTATATAGAGTAATAGACTGAGTATCGCCTCTGTTTCACTATTGTTTCTTCAGTTTAATTCCAGGCTATGATTTGATAGCCAATAGGCATCTTGTGTAGACCCGCCCTGGTTGATATTGACCTGTGATTGGAGCAGACTGACTGGTCTCCATTCTTCTCCGACCAATAGGAGAGGTACAGTTGTCCCGTAGTGTTTCAGCTTGGCGGTAGACCTCTGCTGATTGGTTGTAGCAAGTGGTCTCCCTGTGGATGAGAGAAGTAAAACAGATTAGAAGAAGTAATGAGACTTGGCTGACGTACTCACCCAATCACATTGACATTGAGCGTCTGTAGAGATTCAGCTCAGTCAACAAAGAAGATGACCTACAGAAACAACAAGATAGTGCTCACTTCAATGAGGAAAGACATCCACTTGGATGACAGTGGACATACTCATCCCCATTCAAATTTACAGGGAGTGTATCAGTCTGGCGAAACTGACGTTGGTTTAACATAGACGGCAACCTCGTTCTTCACTGAGCTGTTTTCCTGCAGGCACTTGTAAAGCGGATCTGTCATCCCATCCCCATTATGAAGACCTGGGGGGGGGGGGGACCATTGTAACAGTTAAACTGTACATGGTAGAACAGGGTTTGACATGGTACTTAACCTTGCAATACAGGATGTCACAATTACATATAATTACTGTAGTCCTATCTGACAGACAGACCGTGCAAATAGCACCTTGTGTTGCAGCTGACAAGATAATGAAATCGTAAAAATGGCAGACATCAAAAAAACAAAACTCGGAGTTCTTTCAAGACATCTGTTTTTGTGCTTTTATATAGACTGTCAGTTAGCACAAAGAGCCTGACACACACACACACACACACACACACACACACACACACACACACACACACACACACACACACACACACACACACACACACACACACACACACACACACGCGCACGCACGCACGCACGCACGCACGCACGCACGCACGCACACACACACACACACACACACACACACACACACATCACTAATCACTAGTAGCATTTAGACATCAAGGGATGAGAAGAAATGTCAGTCTCCCTGGAAACCAGAACCATCCCATCATCACAAGCTGATGTTCATTTGAATAATTATGTTGGGGGGGGTTCTAAGCATTCTGAGCCTGAGTATTCCAAGCTTGGATTGCTTCCTTGTATCTCGTGGGGTTTAGGACATATATTTTGGCAGTCTATTCCTTGTGTCTCTTGGGGTTGGGCCATAGGTTTGAGGCCTCTGAGCTTGGATTGGCTCCTTGTGTCTCTTGGGGTTTGGGCTATAGGTTTGGGCCATAGGTTTGGGCTATAGGTTTGGGCTATAGGTTTGGGCCATAGGTTTGGGCCCTCTAAGCTTGGATTGGCTCCTTGTGTCTCTTGGGGTTTGGGCCATAGGTTTGGGCCATAGGTTTGGGCCATAGGTTTGGGCTATAGGTTTGGGCCATAGGTTTGGGCCATAGGTTTGAGGCCTCTGAGCTTGGATTGGCTCCTTGTATCTCATGGGGTTTGGGCCATAGGTTTGGGCTATAGGTTTGGGCCATAGGTTTGGGCCATAGGTTTGGGCACTCTAAGCTTGGATTGGCTCCTTGTGTCTCTTGGGGTTTGGGCCATAGGTTTGGACCCTCTGAGCTTGGATTGGTCTTTGTATCGCTTGGGGTTTGGGCCATAGGTTTGGGCCATAGGTTTGGGCCATAGGTTTGGGCCCTCTGAGCTTGGATTGCTAGTGATCTCTGTGATAACCACATGGAGTTGGGGGATCTGAGCCTTCTAAGATTTGGTTATTCTCCTTCTGTGTGGTCTGCTTATCTACTCTCTGAGGAGTGTTCTGTTCTGTCTGTCTGAGTTAAGTGAGACCTAATGGTCCCTGTCCTAAGAGCTCTGGGGCTTCAGTCGATTATGGCTGGCCACATTTTCCCCCAAAATCCAATACCGGCCAGGCACTGTGTATCGCCTGAGGAGCTTGAGGAGGGTGAGGTAAAAGAGAAGGGCAGCTATACAGAGTGTTTTGCCACTCAGGACTGTGACCGAGACAGCAATCTCCATTTAAAACTCCATCATGAACTCACACACAGACACACTGGCTCCAGAATCCAATAGCAGGGTACTTAAAGACCGTGCTAACATGATCTCTACTAATCCAATAGCAGGGTGCTTAAAGACCATGCTAACAGGATCTCTACTAATCCAATAGCAGGGTGTTTAAAAACCATGCTAACAGGATCTCTACTAATCCAATAGCAGGGTGTTTAAAAACCATGCTAACAGGATCTCTATTAATCCAATAGCAGGGTGTTTAAAAACCATGCTAACAGGATCTCCACTACAGTAATCAGCTCTCCTCAGACTAGTGGGGAAATTGAAACCTAGGACTGTGTCTAAAATGATACCCTATAGGCCCTGGTCCAAAGTAGTGCACTATATAGGGAATGGGATGCCATTTGGGAGGCACCCTGGAGATCCAGTGGCTTGTCTTAACACAGAACAGTTTATTGCCTCCATTTGTCTCAGGACAAACATTGTGAATCTATTGTTTGTTTGTTCTTCTGGATGAGAATCTCTCTCTCAAAGACTGATCTATTCCAGACCGATGGATTCCCTCCGTGTGTTTGTTCTTCTGGCTAAGACTCTCTCTCTCAAAGACTGATCTATTCCAGACCGATGGATTCCCTCCGTGTGTTTGTTCTTCAGGCTAAGACTCTCTCTCTCTCTCTCTCTCTCAAAGACTGATCATTTCCAGACCGATGGATTCCCTCTGTGTGTTTGTGTGACTGACTGATTTGTTTTTGGTCATTATGCGGTCGGTCAGTCGGTCGGCTGTGTTCGTGTGTGGGCTTAGAGGAAGTGTGTGTGGGGAGTGGGGGGGGGCTTAGAGGAAGTGTGTTTCAGAAGGGGAACTGAAGGATATTGACCGTCCGTCCAGCGTGTTTCAGAGGGGGAACTGAAGGATATTGACCAGCTTGTTTCAGAGGGGGAACTGAAGGATATTGACCAGCTTGTTTCAGAGGGGGAACTGAAGGATATTGACCAGCCTGTTTCAGAGGGGGAACTGAAGGATATTGACCAGCCTGTTTCAGAGGGGGAACTGAAGGATATTGACCGTCCGTCCAGCTTGTTTCAGAGGGGGAACTGAAGGATATTGACCAGCCTGTTTCAGAGGGGAACTGAAGGATATTGACCGTCCGTCCAGCTTGTTTCAGAGGGGGAACTGAAGGATATTGACCAGCGTGTTTCAGAGGGGGAACTGAAGGATATTGACCAACTTGTTTCAGACGGGAACTGAAGGATATTGACCGTCTGTCCAGCTTGTCCTTGTTTTTTCTCAGTCTACTTCTGCATCACATTTCAAACACAATACATGGCAAACTAGACCTTTTCTGATTGTATGAACAGAGTAGAGGAATGTGTGTGTGTGTGTGTGTGTGTGTGTGTGTGTGTGTGTGTGTGTGTGTGTGTGTGTGTGTGTGTGTGTGTGTGTGTGTGTGTGTGTGTGTGTGTGTGTGTGTGTGTGTGTGTGTGTGTGTGTGTGTGTGCGTGTGTGTGAGACCTACACAGTATTAACAAAGCCTGACTAAGACATTTGGGTGGAAACGTTTCACAATAAAACTGAGAGCATTCAACAGTCTGCGATGTGTCTCTTTTCTTCAATCCATTTCTTTCTCATGTGTCTCATTCTCATGACTCAATCGGGAATTTCTGAGTCAGCCAGCCTTGTTAACAAACCCCTGAAGTTCCTCTGTACTTCACTGTTAGCCAGCCTTGTTAACTAATCCCTGAAGTTCCTCTGTCCTTCACTGTTAGCCAGCCTTGTTAACTAATCCCTGAAGTTCCTCTGTCCTTCACTGTTAGCCAGCCTTGTTAACTAATCCCTGAAGTTCCTCTGTCCTTCACTGTTAGCCAGCCTTGTTAACTAATCCCTGAAGTTCCTCTGTCCTTCACTGTTAGCCAGCCTTGTTAACTAATCCCTGAAGTTCCTCTGTCCTTCACTGTTAGCCAGCCTTGTTAACTAACCCCTGATGTTCCTCTGTCTTTCACTGTACGCCAGCCTTGTTAACTAATCCCTGAAGTTCCTCTGTCCTTCACTGTTAGCCAGCCTTGTTAACAAACCCCTGAAGTTCCTCTGTCCTTCACTGTTAGCCAGCCTTGTTAACTAATCCCTGAAGTTCCTCTGTCCTTCACTGTTAGCCAGCCTTGTTAACTAATCCCTGAAGTTCCTCTGTCCTTCACTGTTAGCCAGCCTTGTTAACTAATCCCGGAAGTTCCTCTGTCCTTCACTGTTAGCCAGCCTTGTTAACTAACCCCTGAAGTTCCTCTGTCCTTCACTGTCAGCCAGCCTTGTTAACTAATCCCTGAAGTTCCTCTGTCCTTCACTGTCAGCCAGCCTTGTTAACTAATCCCTGAAGTTCCTCTGTCCTTCACTGTTAGCCAGCCTTGTTAACTAATCCCTGAAGTTCCTCTGTCCTTCACTGTTAGCCAGCCTTGTTAACTAATCCCTGAAGTTCCTCTGTCCTTCACTGTTAGCCAGCCTTGTTAACTAATCCCTGAAGTTCCTCTGTCCTTCACTGTTAGCCAGCCTTGTTAACTAATCCCTGAAGTTCCTCTGTCCTTCACTGTTAGCCAGCCTTGTTAACTAATCCCTGAAGTTCCTCTGTCCTTCACTGTTAGCCAGACATGTTAACGAACCCCACCACTATGTTCCTGACCTAACCCTAACCCCACCACTATGTTCCTGACCTAACCCTAACCCCACCACTATGTTCCTGACCTAACCCCACCACTATGTTTCTGACCTAACCCCACTACTATGTTCCTGACCTAACCCCACCACTATGTTCCTGACCTAACCCCACCACTATGTCCCTGACCTAACCCTAACACCATGTTCCTGACCTAACCCCAACACTATGTTCCTGACCTGTACTCCTCAGCTGAACCAGCTGTTGTCCATTTGTTCTATTTGTCTGTACTGAGAAAACCTCCAAGGCTCAAGTCTGATGTGTATCACTTAGCTGATAACAGATACCTAATAACTGTTGAGTCTACCTGTTAGACAACTAGGTAAACTAAAACCAACACTGACCACAGCCGTCCACTGTTTAAGGAACCTCGGCCCTACTGCCCTACATTCCCCAGCCCTACTGCCCTACATTCCCCAGCCCTACCGCCCTACATTCCCCAGCCCTACTGCCCTACATTCCCCAGCCCTACTGCCCTACATTCCCCAGCCCTACTGCCCTACATTCCCAGGCCCTGCTGCCCTACAGTCCCCAGTACTGCTGCCCTACATTCCCCAGCCCAGCTGCCCTACATTCCCCGGCCCTACTGCCCCACATGCCCCGGCCCTTCTGCCCTACATTCACCAGCACTGCTGCCCTACATTCCCCAGCCCTGCTGCCCTACAGTCCCCAGTACTGCTGCCCTACATTCCCCAGTACTACTGCCCTACATTCCCCAGTACTACTGCCCTACATTCCCCAGTACTACTGCCCTACATTCCCCAGTACTACTGCCCTGCATTCCCCAGCCCTGCTGCCCTACATTCCCCAGCCCTACTGCCCTACATTCCCCAGCCCTGCTGCCCTACATTCCCCAGCCCTGCTGCCCTACAGTCCCCAGTACTACTGCCCTACATTCCCCAGTACTACTGCCCTACATTCCCCAGTACTCCTGCCCTACATTCCCCAGCCCTGCTGCCCTACATTCCCCAGTACTCCTGCCCTACATTCCCCAGCCCTACTGCCCTGCATTCCCCAGTACTACTGCCCTACATTCCCCAGTGCTACTGCCCTACATTCCCCAGCCTTGCTGCCCTACATTCCACGGCCCTACTGCCCTGCATTCCCCAGTACTCCTGCCCTACATTCCCCAGCCCTACTGCCCTGCATTCCCCAGTACTACTGCCCTGCATTCCCCAGTACTACTGCCCTACATTCCCCAGCCCTGCTGCCCTACATTCCCCAGTAATATTGCCCTACATTCCCCAGTACTCCTGCCCTACATTCCCCAGCCCTACTGCCCTACATTCCCCAGCCCTACTGCCCTACATTCCCCGGCCCTGCTCCCCTACATTCCCCAGCCCTACTGCCCTACATTCCCCAGCCCTGCAGCCCTACATTCCCCAGCCCTGCTGCCCTACATTCCCCCATCACCGTTCTCCTTCCCCATCCTCCCAGGCTTTGCTCTTCTGTCTGTACTGAGAACCTCAATCCTGCACGGCATTCATCATGACTAAGCTAATAACTCAGACCAGAAGAAACTAGCTCAGCAAACAGACTGTATAACTCATACTCCCATCCGGCCTGGGCCAGCATGAGGAGAACCATGCATCATGGGAGGATAGGATTGTGTATGAGGTCATACAGGAACTAGCACAGACCAGCATCCCTGTTGTAGCAGCACCCCCCCCCCCCCCCCCCCCCCCCCGGTCCTATAACCACAGGAGGATCATAATAAACATGATGGGGTCAAATGTCAAGACAGACCACCAGTCAGGTAGACAGTCTGAGAACTTCTTCTGTCTGTTTGTGCCTGTGTGTCTCTGTGTCCCTGTGTCCCTGTGTCTCTGTGTGTGTGTGTGTGTGTGTGTGTGTGTGTGTGTGTGTGTGTGTGTGTGTGTGTGTGTGTGTGTGTGTGTGTGTGTGTGTGTGTGTGTGTGTGTGTGTGTGTGTGTGTGTGTGTGTGTGTGTGTGTGTGTGTGTGTGTGTGTGTGTATCTGTGTGTGTGTGTGTGTGTGTGTGTGTGTGTGCGTCCATGCGGCCGTGTGCGTGCATTATATAGGGAATAGGGTGCCATTTGGTGCACTATTAGGGAATAGGGTGCCATTTGGTGAACTATATAAGGAATAGGTTGCCATTTGGTGCACTTTATAGGGAATAGGGTGTCATTTGGTGAACTTTATAGGGAATAGGGTGCCATTTGGTGAACTATATAGTGAATAGGGTGCCATTTGGTGCACTATATAGGGAATAGGGTGCCATTTGGTGAACTGTAATAAGGAATAGCGTGCCATTTGGAACTCAGCCTCGGTTCACAACCACGCTGTACTTAGTTCCTCGCGGTATCAGAGGCTCTTTCCGAATAACAGCTGTGTCGACATAAAGAGTTCTATGAAGAGTTGTATCTCTCACCTGTAAATAGTGTAGTAGCCGACAGTAATAGTAGGTGTAGTAGTAAACTAAGCTTGTGATTACGGCAAAATAAGTAGGCTTTGTTAGTGAGACAGTTATAGAAGACACTAGAAGTTATAGAAGACACTAGATGTTATAGAAGACACTAGAAGTTATAGAAGACACTAGAAGTTATAGAAGACACTAGAAGTTATAGAAGACACTAGAAGTTGGAGAGGGAGGAGAGTGTGTAAAGTTCATGTTGAGACCTTAGAGGGAAACACAGTCTTGGCAATGAAAACATGAGGATTCAATCATGGCAAAGCCAGATCAGAATGAATTGGGTTGCATTAAACCTATGAGAGAATAGAATGTGTAGACGAGGAAACTTCGGCTTTGAAAGTGTACAAAAAGTACATTTAGAATGATAATTGTAGTAATTTAGCAGACGCTCTTGTCCAGAACAATTTACAGTTTAGGGAGCGTTCATCTTAAAGTAGCCAGGTAATACAACCACATATCAACCCAGTCATAGTAAGTAAAACGTTTTCTATCAGCTCAGTCTTACTGAAAGAAAGTTACAATGGTCGGCTGGTTTTTACACATATGGTAGTGTGCTCTTTATAGAGCTAATCTAATCAGATGTACATCATCACAACGCTTCATTTCCTTTTGGAAAGTCAATGGTTGCGTTCAATGTTTCCCTCTCAGGTTGTGGTCAATGTTTCCCTCTCAGGTTGTGGTCAATGTTTCCCTCTCAGGTTGTGGTCAATGTTTCCCTCTCAGGTTGTGTTCAATGTTTCCCTCTCAGGTTGTGTTCAATGTTTCCCTCTCAGGTTGTGGTCAATGTTTCCCTCTCAGGTTGTGGTCAATGTTTCCCTCTCAGGTTGTGGTCAATGTTTCCCTCTCAGGTTGTGGTCAATGTTTCCCTCTCAGGTTGTGGTCAATGTTTCCCTCTCAGGTTGTGGTCAATGTTTCCCTCTCAGGTTGTGGTCAATGTTTCCCTCTCAGGTTGTGGTCAATGTTTCCCTCTCAGGTTGTGGTCAATGTTTCCCTCTCAGGTTGTGGTCAATGTTTCCCTCTCAGGTTGTGGTCAATGTTTCCCTCTCAGGTTGTGTTCAATGTTTCCCTCTCAGGTTGTGTTCAATGTTTCCCTCTCAGGTTGTGGTCAATGTTTCCCTCTCAGGTTGGGTTCAATGTTCCCTCTCAGGATGTGTTCAATGTTCAGGTTGCGTTCAATGTTTCCCTCTCAGGTTGTGGTCAATGTTTCCCTCTCAGGTTGTGGTCAATGTTTCCCTCTCAGGTTGTGGTCAATGTTTCCCTCTCAGGTTGTGGTCAATGTTTCCCTCTCAGGTTGTGGTCAATGTTTCCCTCTCAGGTTGTGGTCAATGTTTCCCTCTCAGGTTGTGGTCAAATGTTTCCCTCTCAGGTTCTGGTCAATGTTTCCCTCTCAGGTTGTGGTCAATGTTTCCCTCTCAGGTTGTGTTCAATGTTCCCTCTCAGGTTGTGTTCAATGTTCCCTCTCAGGTTGTGGTCAATGTTTCCCTCTCAGGTTGTGGTCAATGTTTCCCTCTCAGGTTGTGTTCAATGTTCCCTCTCAGGTTGTGTTCAATGTTCCCCTCTCAGGTTGTGGTCAATGTTTCCCTCTCAGGTTGTGGTCAATGTTTCCCTCTCAGGTTGTGATCAATGTTTCCCTCTCAGGTTGTGGTCAATGTTTCCCTCTCAGGTTGTGGTCAATGTTTCCCTCTCAGGTTGTGGTCAATGTTTCCCTCTCAGTTTGTGTTCGATGTTCCCTCTCAGGTTGTGGTCAATGTTCCCTCTCAGGTTGTGGTCAATGTTTCCCTCTCAGGTTGTGGTCAATGTTTCCCTCTCAGGTTGTGTTCAATGTTCCCTCTCGGTTTGTGTTCAATGTTTAATCTCAGGTTGTGGTCAATGTTCCCTCTCAGGTTGTGTTCAATGTTCTCTCTCAGGTTGTGTTCAATGTTTCCCTCTCAGGTTGTGTTCAATGTTCCCTCTCAGTTTGTGTTCAATGTTTAATCTCAGGTTGTGTTCAATGTTCCCTATCATTCTTTTCAGTACTGAGCAAATTTCAGGTCGGTGTTAGGCTCTGCTCCTTCAGGGGGGCTCACTGGCAGAGCAATGAATCATTTATTATTACCAGCATTAATCAATTGAAGGCAGCTTTCGGCTGACTGAACTGGCTTAATTAAATATATGGATTATATTTCCATGGAGTAACTTCCTGCTGTTACTTCCTGCTTTTACTTCCTGCTTTTACTATCTGCTTTTACTTCCTGCTTTTACTTCCTGCTTTTACTTCCTGCTTTGTTCTTATGGGTAAACTCGCAGTGGCCGCCAGTCCACCCATTATCCTACCATTGACTTGAATGGGAGGCCTGTTCAATTCTGAGAATTGCTCATTGTGGGATTCATTAGGAGATTAGCTCAACAACATGTAGAGCAGAATAGATGTTATATTTGGGGTCAGAAAGACGCGAAAGAGCTGGTGAATGGATCAGAAAAGTTCCTGTCCACAGTTATGTTGCTTTCTCTCTCTCTCTCTCTCTCTCTCTCTCTCTCTCTCTCTCATAGACCCTACACACAGGGTGGTGCGGCTTTAAGCCTAGTAGTTAGAGCATTGGACTAGTAACAGGAAGGTTACAATGTTGAATCCCCGAGCTGACAAGGTAAATCTCTGTCGTTCTGCCCCCTGAACAAGGCAGTTAACCCACTGTTCCCCGGTAGGCCATCATTGTAAATAAGAATTTGTTCTTAACTGACTTGCCTCGTTAAATAAAAAATAAATAAAAACCCAACCTTTCATATTAACCTCATTTGCTGTGGCACTATTATGATGTCATAATTATCTTAGGAAACTCCCCTTTCCTCAGGGACCGCCCACTGCTGTCCGAGGGGGAACAGTAACAGTAAAATCCCTTAGGGATGGGGAGGGGAGTCTTCACTGAGGCGCCCCCTGTGGTGAGTGTCTGCCATTGCGCCAGCCAGAGTCCTTGACCACAAAAGTCTTAGCCAGTGTGAGTCTGTTAATGTTAACGTGGTCCCAATGAGATATCGCATTTACTGCAATACCCTGTTGCTCCACTGACAACCTAGGCCCTAGATTGTGGACTTTTGAACGCAGACCTTTACAGCAGGGTCATGTGACTCCTCTCCTCTCCATCTCTCTGTCATGTGAAGCACATGTCAGCCTCTCCATCTCTCTGTCATGTGAAGCACATATCAGTCTCTCCATCTCTCTGTCAAGGATTCAGCTATATTAGAAAGAGAATGAGGGAAGGATTCAGCTACACCAGAAAGAGAATGAGGGAAGGATTCAGCTATAAGAGAAAGAGAAGGAGGGAACGATTCAGCTATACCAGAAAGAGAAGGAGGGAAGGATTCAGTTATACCAGAAAGAGAAGGAGGGAAGGATTCAGCTATACCAGAAAGAGAAGGAGGGAAGGATTCAGTTATACCAGAAAGAGAAGGAGGGAAGGATTCAGCTATACCAGAAAGAGAAGGAGGGGAGGATTCAGTTATACCAGAAAGAGAAGGAGGGAAGGATTCAGTTATACCAGAAAGAGAAGGAGGGAAGGATTCAGTTATACCAGAAAGAGAAGGAGGGAAGGATTCAGTTACACCAGAAAGAGAAGGAGGGAAGGATTCAGTTATACCAGAAAGAGAAGGAGGGAAGGATTCAGTTATACCAGAAAGAGAAGGAGGGAAGGATTCAGTTATACCAGAAAGAGAAGGAGGGAAGGATTCAGTTATACCAGAAAGAGAAGGAGGGAAGGATTCAGTTATACCAGAAAGAGAAGGAGGGAAGGATTCAGTTATACCAGAAAGAGAAGGAGGGAAGGATTCAGTTATACCAGAAAGAGAAGGAGGGAAGGATTCAGTTACACCAGAAAGAGAAGGAGGGAAGGATTCAGCTGTATTTTCAGCTGTATTAGAAAGAGAAGGAGGGAAGGATTCAGTTATACCAGAAAGAGATGAGAAGGAGGACAGGATACAGCTATACTAGAAAGAGAAGAGGGGAAGGAGACTCTAGGTACAGTAGAACGAGAAGAGAAGAGGGGAGGGGAGAGGAGGAAGGAGACTAGCTACAGTAGAACGAGAAGAGAAGAGGGGAGGGTATGTACACCAGCAGCCATGGTATGTACTGCAGGTAGGAGACTAGCTACAGTAGAATGAGAAGAGGGGAGGGTATGTACACCAGCAGCCATGGTATGTACTGCATGTAGGAGACTAGCTACAGTAGAAAGAGAAGAGGGGAGGGTATGTACACCAGCAGCCATGGTATGTACTGCAGGTAGGAGACTAGCTACAGTAGAAAGAGAAGAAGGGAGGGTATGTACACCAGCAGCCATGGTATGTACTGCAGGTAGGAGACTAGCTACAGTAGAACGAGAAGAGGGGAGGGTATGTACACCAGCAGCTATGGTATGTACTGCAGGTAGGAGACTAGCTACAGTAGAACGAGAAGAGGGGAGGGTATGTACACCAGCAGCCATGGTATATACTGCAGGTAGGAGACTAGCTACAGCAGAACGAGAAGAGAAGAGGGAAGGGTATGTACACCAGCAGCCATGGTATGTACTGCATGTAGGAGACTAGCTACAGTAGAAAGAGAAGAGGGGAGGGTATGTACACCAGCAGCCATGGTATGTACTGCAGGTAGGAGACTAGCTACAGTAGAACGAGAAGAGGGGAGGGTATGTACACCAGCAGCCATGGTATGTACTGCAGGTAGGAGACTAGCTACAGTAGAAAGAGAAGAGGGGAGGGTATGTACACCAGCAGCCATGGTATGTACTGCAGGTAGGAGACTAGCTACAGTAGAACGAGAAGAGACGAGGGGAGGGTATGTACACCAGCAGCCATGGTATGTACTGCAGGTAGGAGACTAGCTACAGCAGAACTAGAAGAGAAGAGGGGAGGGTACGTACACCAGCAGCCATGGTATGTACTGCAGGTAGGAGACTAGCTACAGTAGAACGAGAAGAGACGAGGGGAGGGTATGTACACCAGCAGCCATGGTATGTACTGCAGGTAGGAGACTAGCTACAGTAGAACTAGAAGAGAAGAGGGGAGGGTGTGTACACCAGCAGCCATGGTATGTACTGCAGGTAGGAGACTAGCTACAGTAGAACGAGAAGAGACGAGGGGAGGGTATGTACACCAGCAGCCATGGTATGTACTGCAGGTAGGAGACTAGCTACAGTAGAACGAGAAGAGACGAGGGGAGGGTATGTACACCAGCCGCCATGGTATGTACTGCAGGTAGGAGACTAGCTACAGTAGAACGAGAAGAGGGGAGGGTATGTACACCAGCAGCCATGGTATGTACTGCAGGTAGGAGACTAGCTACAGTAGAAAGAGAAGAGGGGAGGGTGTGTACACCAGCAGCCATGGTATGTACTGCAGGTAGGAGACTAGCTACAGTAGAACGAGAAGAGACGAGGGGAGGGTATGTACACCAGCAGCCATGGTATGTACTGCAGGTAGGAGACTAGCTACAGCAGAACTAGAAGAGAAGAGGGGAGGGTACGTACACCAGCAGCCATGGTATGTACTGGAGGTAGGAGACTAGCTACAGTAGAACGAGAAGAGACGAGGGGAGGGTATGTACACCAGCAGCCATGGTATGTACTGCAGGTAGGAGACTAGCTACAGTAGAACGAGAAGAGACGAGGGGAGGGTATGTACACCAGCCGCCATGGTATGTACTGCAGGTAGGAGACTAGCTACAGTAGAACGAGAAGAGGGGAGGGTATGTACACCAGCAGCCATGGTATGTACTGCAGGTAGGAGACTAGCTACAGTAGAACGAGAAGAGGGGAGGGTATGTACACCAGCAGCCATGGTATGTACTGCAGGTAGGAGACTAGCTACAGTAGAACGAGAAGAGGGGAGGGTATGTACACCAGCAGCCATGGTATGTACTGCAGGTAGGAGACTAGCTACAGTAGAACGAGACGAGGGGAGGGTATGTACACCAGCAGCCATGGTATGTACTGCAGGTAGGAGACTAGCTACAGTAGAAAGAGAAGAAGGGAGGGTATGTACACCAGCAGCCATGGTATGTACTGCATGGCCCTGTGTTATTTATATGTACAGTACACAGCTGTGGCGGTGGGTTAGTGGCCACGTCATCAGATCAGTTCTGCCACTGTATCGTCACAAAGGTCAGGGCTCTCTATAACAGAACACGGTTCATTTAAGTTACAAGGGATCATGTGCTGTATGAAATGAATACAGTGTCAAATTGCAATCGTCTCTGTTCAACGCCTCCAGAGGCATTGCTTCACTACAGCACCAGCCGGCAGTATCCGGTATAGCACGTTTAAGAAAGCGCTGAGTTCCTTATTCATTACAATATATTTTAATCTGTCTTTTCTGACTTTATTTATTAGAACGATAGAGAGAAGTTGTGTCCAAGTCCAGGAGGATGGACTACCAGCTTCTCTGACTAACCTGAGACCTAGAGACCAAAAGCAAGTCTACCAGCATCTCCTTAACTGACTGACCTGAGACATGGAGACCACCAGCCAGTCTACCAGCATCTCCTTAACTGACTGACCTGAGACATGGAGACCACCAACCAGTCTACCAGCATCTCTTTAACTGACTGACCTGAGGCATGGGGACCACCAGCCAGTCTACCAGCATCTCTGACTGACCTGAGACACGGAGACCACCAGCCAGTCTACCAGCATCTCTTTAACTGACTGACCTGAGACACGGAGACCACCAGCCAGTCTACCAGCATCTCTTTAACTGACTGACCTGAGACATGGAGACCACCAGCCAGTCTACCAGCATCTCCTTAACTGACTAACCTGAGACATAGAGACCACCAGCCAGTCTACCAGCATCTCTTTAACTGACTGACCTGAGACATGGAGACCACCAGCCAGTCTACCAGCATCTCTTTAACTGACTGACCTGAGACATGGAGACCACCAGCCAGTCTACCAGCATCTCCTTAACTGACTGACCTGAGACATAGAGACCACCAGCCAGTCTACCAGCATCTCCTTAACTGACTGACCTGAGACATGGAGACCACCAGCCAGTCTACCAGCATCTCTTTAACTGACTGACCTGAGACCACCAGCCAGTCTACCAGCATCTCTTTAACTGACTGACCTGAGACATGGAGACCACCAGCCAGTCTACCAGCATCTCCTTAACTGACTGACCTGAGACCTGGAGACCACCAGCCAGTCTACCAGCATCTCCTTAACTGACTGACCTGAGACCTGGAGACCACCAGCCAGTCTACCAGCATCTCTTTAACTGACTGACCTGAGACATGGAGACCACCAGCCAGTCTACCAGCATCTCTTTAACTGACTGACCTGAGACATGGAGACCACCAGCCAGTCTACCAGCATCTCCTTAACTGACTGACCTGAGACATAGAGACCACCAGCCAGTCTACCAGCATCTCCTTAACTGACTGACCTGAGACATGGAGACCACCAGCCAGTCTACCAGCATCTCTTTAACTGACTGACCTGAGACCACCAGCCAGTCTACCAGCATCTCTTTAACTGACTGACCTGAGACATGGAGACCACCAGCCAGTCTACCAGCATCTCTTTAACTGACTGACCTGAGACATGGAGACCACCAGCCAGTCTACCAGCATCTCCTTAACTGACTGACCTGAGACCTGGAGACCACCAGCCAGTCTACCAGCATCTCCTTAACTGACTGACCTGAGACCTGGAGACCACCAGCCAGTCTACCAGCATCTCTTTAACTGACTGACCTGAGACCTGGAGACCACCAGCCAGTCTACCAGCATCTCCTTAACTGACTGACCTGAGACCTGGAGACCACCAGCCAGTCTACCAGCATCTCTTTAACTGACTGACCTGAGACATGGAGACCACCAGCCGGAAATCCAACAATGTGTACGTCGCCATTTTGTCAATGTCAAATCTTCTCTCCTTGAGTGAGACATGTGGGTTTCCACCCTAAAGTGTCACATGACATGAGCGCGACTCAGAAATAAAGTGTGGTTTTGAATGACACTCGCCTGTCTTGATCAATGAAAAGATTTGAAATAGACAAGATGGTGGTGTAAACATTGTCGGATTACTTCACGGAGCAAAAACAATCGGTTGAGCTAACGTAGGCTAATGCGATTAGAATGAGGTTGTAAGTAACAAGAACCCCAGGACATAGACATATCTGATATTGGCAGAAAGCTTAAATTCTTGTTAATCTAACTGCACTGTCCAATTTACAGTAGCTATTACAGTGAAAGTATACCATGCTATTGTTTGAGGAGAGAGAACCATTTTGAACATGAAAAGTTATTAACTAACAAATTAAGCACATTTGGGCAGTCTTGATACAACATTTTCAACAGAAATGCAATGTTTCATTGGATCAGTCAAAAACTTTGCACATACACTGCTGCCATCTAATGGACAACGTCTAAATTACACCTGGGCTGGAATAATACATTATGGCCTTTCTCTTGCATTTAAAAAATGATGGTTTCTTCTTTGTATTATCTTTTACCAGATCTAATGTGTTATATTCTCCTACATCCCTTTCACATTTACACAAACTTCAACGTGTTTCCTTTCAAATGATACCAATGCTTCATGCTTCAGGGCCTGAGCTACAGGCAGTTAGATTTGGGTATGTCTAATTCAGATGTCTAGTGGTATAGGTCTAATTCAGATGTCTTGTGGTATAGTGGTGTAGGTCTAATTCGGATGTAGGGGAGGAAGTTATTCATGGGGACACAGGGGAGGAAGGTATTCATGAGGACATAGGGGAGGAAGGTATTCATGAGGACATAGGGGAGGCAGGTATTCATGGGGACATAGGGGAGGCAGGTATTCATGAGGACGTAGGGGAGGAAGGTATTCATGAGGACATAGGGGAGGAAGGTATTCACGGGGACATAGGGGGCAGGGGAGGCAGGTATTCATGAGGACATAGGGGAGGAAGCGTTTCATGATGCCATAGGGGAGGAAGGTATTCATGGGGACATAGGGGAGGGAGGTATTCATGGGGACACAGGGGAGGGAGGTATTCACGGGGACATAGGGGAGGCAGGTATTCATGGGGACATAGGGGAGGAAGGTATTCATGGGGACATAGGGGAGGAAGGTATTCACAGGGCCATAGGGGAGGAAGGTATTCACAGGGCCATAGGGGAGGAAGGTATTCACAGGGCCATAGGGGAGGAAGGTATTCACAGGGCCATAGGGGAGGAAGGTATTCATGGGGACATAGGGGAGGAAGGTATTCACAGGGCCATAGGGGAGGAAGTTATTCATGGGGACATAGGGGAGGAAGGTATTCACAGGGCCATAGGGGAGGAAGGTATTCACAGGGCCATAGGGGAGGAAGGTATTCACAGGGCCATAGGGGAGGAAGGTATTCACAGGGCCATAGGGGAGGAAGGTATTCATGGGGACATAGAGGAGGAAGGTATTCATGAGGCCATAGGAGAGGAAGGTATTCATGGGGACATAGAGGAGGAAGGTATTCATGAGGCCATAGGGGAGGAAGGTATTCATGGGGACATAGAGGAGGAAGGTATTCATGAGGCCATAGGGGAGGGAGGTATTCATGTCCTGGCACCTTTCCTGAGGTTTTGATACAGGTTTAATAAATGTTGAGATTATCAGGAATAGAAAGAACCACAATCATGGAGAACATGACATAGCAAAACACAATAACCATTTTTATATATATTTTATTTTGTGGCTTGTCTTATTAGCTTTTTAAATGAGATGATCACAAGGTAAGCAATGCCAACCCTGATGGCACGTCAATGACACACACACACACACGATCAAGTTTCCTCAGAGGTGATCAACAATCCATGGTTCATGACCGTTGAGAAATCCAAAAATTTACACATTGTTGAGGACAGATTGCGGAGGATGGTGCGAACGAGGCCTGAAACAGGCACTGCTGCCTGACCTGGCCTAGTGTAGCATACTGAGTATTCAGCTCTCTCTGGCTCTCGCTGCCATAAAGGCTCAGGTTAATCCAGCACAATCACCACCCACGACATAGTTAGGATTCTCTCTCTCTCTCTCTGTCCCTCTCTCTCTCTCTCTGGGTCAAGAACGTGTTGAGGATCTGCTGCAATGAGTTAGAAGCTGAGGTGATCCAGAATGTGCTGACTGAGAGAGTTCAGCCAACTTTACTCCATGTCTCTGACCAGAAAACAGCAGGAGAGGACATGAAGAGAGGAGATTAGAGGAGGAAGAGACAGAGAGAGAGAGATAGAAACAGACAGAGAGAAATGGAGAGAGATAGAAACAGACAGAGAGAGAGACAGAGAGAGAGAGAGAGAGAGAGAGAGAGAGAGAGAGAGAGAGAGAGAGAGAGATAGAAACAGACAGAGAGAGAGAGAGAAACAGAGAGAGAGAGAGAGATAGAAACAGACAGACAGAGAGAGAGAGAGCGAGAGAGAGAGAGAGAGAGAGAGAGAGAGAGAGAGAGAGAGAGAGAGAGAGAGAGAGAAACAGACAGAGAGAGAGAGAGAGACAGAGAGAGGTAGAAACAGAGAGAGAGAGAAACAGAGAGAGACAGAGAGAGGTAGAAACAGAGAGAGAGAGAAACAGAGAGAGAGAGAAACAGAGAGACAGAATGTGAAGGAAAAAGCCTTTAAGGGAGTAGTATGTTGAACTGATCTCTGACCTGTCTGGGTGACAGAGCGTGTGAGGAGAAAAGGAGAGCAAGAGGGAAGCGATAAGAGTAAGGCCAGAGTAAGCATTAGGTTTCAACTAGCCTGTTAAACTGTGGGAGGAAGGGTAGCACAACACATGTAGGGTCAGGATGAACCACTTCTGGGTCTAGGCCAGCCCTTTCCCTCTACCAGACAAATATCTGTGTGGATATGTGGAACAGCAACTGGAAACATATTCTGGCCTTATATCCAGTTACACACACACACATACACACACACACACACACACACACACACACACACACACACACACACACACACACACACACACACACACACACACACACACACACACACACACACACACACACACACACACACACAGCCTGTCTAACTGAGTCTCCCTGATCAATTTGCCTCTTCAGCCTGAAATAGGAGCTCAACTCAAACATCTGTTACTCTGAATTATTTTAGCTGTCGCTGAGAGCCTCCGCTTACACATGACTGTCACTGAGAGCCTCCGCTTAGGCATGACTGTCACTGAGAGCCTCCGCTTACACATGACTGTCACTGAGAGCCTCCGCTTACACATGACTGTCGCTGAGAGCCTCCGCTTACACATGACTGTCACTGAGAGCCTCCGCTTAGACATGACTGTCACTGAGAGCCTCCGCTTAGGCATGACTGTCACTGAGAGCCTCCGCTTACACATGACTGTCACTGAGAGCCTCCGCTTACACATGACTGTCGCTGAGAGCCTCCGCTTACACATGACTGTCACTGAGAGCCTCCGCTTAGACATGACTGTCACTGAGAGCCTCCGCTTACACCCTACTGTCACTGAGAGCCTCCGTTTACACCCTACTGTCACTGAGAGCCTCCGTTTACACATGACTGTCACCGAGAGCCTCCGCTTACACATGACTGTCACTGAGAGCCTCCGCTTACACCCTACTGTCACTGAGAGCCTCCGCTTACACATGACTGTCACTGAGAGCCTCCGTTTACACCCTACTGTCACTGAGAGCCTCCGTTTACACCCTACTGTCACTGAGAGCCTCCGCGTATACATGACTGTCACTGAGAGCCTCCGCTTACACATGACTGTCACTGAGAGCCTCCGTTTACAAATGACTGTCACTGAGAGCCTCCGCTTACACATGACTGTCACTGAGAGCCTCCGCTTACACATGACTGTCACTGAGAGCCTCCGCTTACACATGACTGTCACCGAGAGCCTCCGCTTACACATGACTGTCACTGAGAGCCTCCGCTTACACATGACTGTCACTGAGAGCCTCAGTTTACACATGACTGTCAGTGAGAGCCTCCGCTTAGGGCATGACTGTCACTGAGAGCCTCCGCTTACGCATGACTGTCACTGAGAGCCTCCGCTTACACATGACTGTCACTGAGAGCCTCGGCTTACACATGACTGTCACTGAGAGCCTCCGCTTACGCATGACTGTCACTGAGAGCCTCTGTTTACACATGACTGTCACTGAGAGCCTCCGCTTAGGGAATGACTGTCACTGAGAGCCTCTGCTTAGGCATGACTGTCACTGAGAGCCTCCGCTTACACATGACTGTCACTGAGAGCCTCCGCTTACGCATGACTGTCACTGAGAGCCTCCGCTTACACATGACTGTCACTGAGAGCCTCTGTTTACGCATGACTGTCACTGAGAGCCTCCGCTTACACATGACTGTCGCTGAGAGCCTCTGCTTACGCATGACTGTCACTGAGAGCCTCCGCTTACACATGACTGTCACTGAGAGCCTCCGCTTATGCATGACTGTCACTGAGAGCCTCCGTTTACACATGACTGTCACTGAGAGCCTCCGCTTAGGCAAGACTGTCACTGAGAGCCTCCGCTACAACATGACTGTCACCGAGAGCCTCCGCTTAGGCAAGACTGTAAATCACATTGGAGAAAATCACATATTATTTTTCTGTATTAATAGTCAGTATTATTGCAGTGAAGAAATCTTGTAAGAGTTACGACACTGTGCTGATTACATGTCATCACCAGTTCCAACCCCAACTCTGCTAGAAACTACAGATCATCACCAGTTCCTCCCCAACCCCGCTTAGAAACTACAGATTATCACCAGTTCCTGCCCAACCCTGCTAAGAAACTACAGAGCATCACCAACCCTGCTAGAAACTACAGATCATCACCAGTTCCTCCCCAACCCTGCTAGAAACTACAGATCATCACCAACCCTGCTAGAAACTACAGATCACCACCGGCTCCTCCCCAATCCTGCTAGAAACTACAGATCACCACCAACCCTGCTAGAAACTCCAGTTCCTCCCCAACCCTGCTAGAAACTCCAGTTCCTCCCCAACCCTGCTAGAAACTACAGATCACCATTTGTTCCAAGAAAACATTTATTATTGAGAACCAGAAATCATATATTTCACCAGGAACAGCGAGTGTATTCTTTTGTGATAATATTTATAATGCGTTTGGAAGCAGATCCTTCAAATAAATAAATGACACCCTTCAATTCCAATGCATCTTTCTTTTGCTTCAGCCATGTGGTTTCTCCTCAGCTGTCTAAGCAGAGAAAGTGAGTCTGGTTGAAGGAAACAGCACAGCTGGCTAGTAAACACAGTCTCACATTAAGGGTCAGGGTCCAAATAGCACCTTATTCCCTATGTAGTGCACTACTTTTGACCAGAGCCCTCCTATGTGGTGCACTACTTTAGACCATAGGGTCATTTGGGACACATACATCCATCAGATCAAGTGCTTCCAGCCAGGACAGAGACACACCACAAGAATTCCTGGCTGAATTCCTGGCTGACAGAGTGTCTAACAACCTTGAATTCCTGGCTGACAGAGTGTCTAACAACCTTGAATTCCTGGCAGACAGAGTGTCTAACAACCTTGAATTCCTGGCAGACAGAGTGTCTAACAACCTTGAATTCCTGGTAGACAGAGTGTCTAACAACCTTGAATTCCTGGCAGACAGAGTGTCTAACAACCTTGAATTCCTGGCAGACAGAGTGTCTAACAACCTTGAATTCCTGGCAGACAGAGTGTCTAACAACCTTGAATTCCTGGCAGACAGAGTGTCTAACAACCTTGAATTCCTGGCAGACAGAGTGTCTAACAACCTTGAATTCCTGGCAGACAGAGTGTCTAACAACCTTGAATTCCTGGCAGACAGAGTGTCTAACAACCTTGAATTCCTTGCAGACAGAGTGTCTAACAACCTTGAGTTCCTGGCAGACAGAGTGTCTAACAACCTTGAATTCCTGGCAGACAGAGTGTCTAACAACCTTGAATTCCTAGCAGACAGAGTGTCTAACAACCTTGAATTCCTGGCAGACAGAGTGTCTAACAACCTTGAATTCCTGGCAGACAGAGTGTCTAACAACCTTGAATTCCTGGCAGACAGAGTGTCTAACAACCTTGAATTCCTGGCAGACAGAGTGTCTAACAACCTTGAATTCCTGGCAGACAGAGTGTCTAACAACCTTGAATTCCTGGCAGACAGAGTGTCTAACAACCTTGAATTCCTGGCAGACAGAGTGTCTAACAACCTTGAATTCCTGGCAGACAGAGTGTCTAACAACCTTGAATTCCTGGCAGACAGAGTGTCTAACAACCTTGAGTTCCTGGCAGACATGGTGTCTAACAACCTTGAATTCCTGGCAGACAGAGTGTCTAACAACCTTGAATTCCTGGCAGACAGAGTGTCTAACAACCTTTAATTCCTGGCAGACAGAGTGTCTAACAACCTTGAATTCCTGGCAGACAGAGTGTCTAACAACCTTGAATTCCTGGCAGACAGAGTGTCTAACAACCTTGAATTCCTGGCAGACAGAGTGTCTAACAACCTTGAATTCCTGGCTGACAGAGTGTCTAACAACCTTGAATTCCTGGCAGACAGAGTGTCTAACAACCTTGAATTCCTGGCAGACAGAGTGTCTAACAACCTTGAGTTCCTGGCAGACAGAGTGTCTAACAACCTTGAGTTCCTGGCAGACAGAGTGTCTAACAACCTTGAGTTCCTGGCAGACAGAGTGTCTAACAACCTTGAGTTCCTGGCAGACAGAGTGTCTAACAACCTTGAGTTCCTGGCAGACAGAGTGTCTAACAACCTTGAATTCCTGGCAGACAGAGTGTCTAACAACCTTGAATTCCTGGCAGACAGAGTGTCTAACAACCTTGAATTCCTGGCAGACAGAGTGTCTAACAACCTTGAATTCCTGGCAGACAGAGTGTCTAACAACCTTGAATTCCTGGCAGACAGAGTTTCTCATCAGAGAATAAAAAGGAAACAGAAATAGTCTCACAAACACACACACACACACACACACACACACACACACACACACACACACACACACACACACACACACACACACACACACACACACACTCACACACACACACACTCATAAATAAGTTCCTTCACTAATGATTTCCACTCATTTCCCTTTTATATGAGATGTTGAAGACAGACGCCGTGCTGGGTTCACAGTCAGCATTACTCCACTACAGCATGCTTTCACAATGCTTCTCAGACACACACACACACACACACACACACACACACACACACACACACACACACACACACACACACACACACACACACACACTCACACTCACACACACACACACACACACACACACACACACACACACACACACACACACACACACACACACACACACACACACACACACACACACACACACACACACACAGCCAGCTTCTATCCAGTCCCCTCTTGTTTGTTTATAAGCACCTGTTCCCAGCAGTTGACCCAGGGGGAATCTCTCCCCTAATCAGCCCTTAACAAGCGAGCCCCTTAACGACCATTGACCAGGTATTTACTTCCTGTTAAACGCTGCTTTGTCCAGGTTCTCACAACACAATGGGCCTGATGATGTGGGTAATGATGAGTTCGTCATGCCACAACAGGAAATGCCTTGGGTAATAAACTGGGAATAAATAAATGAAATCTTCCTCCACCAACCTCTTCTCTCTTCTTCTCCTCCTTCCATCCTCTTCTCTCTTCCTCTCCTCCTCCTCCATCCTCTTCTCTCTTCCTCTCCTCCTCTACCAACCTCTTCTCTCTTCCTCTCCTCCACCAACCTCTTCTCTCTTCCACTTCTCCTCCTCCATCCTCTTCTCTCTTCCTCTCCTCCTCCTCCATCCTCTTATCTCTTCCTCTCCTCCTCCACCATCCTATTCTCTCTTCCTCTCCTCCTCCACCAACCTCTTCTCTCTTCTTCTCCTCCTCCACCATCCTATTCTCTCTTCCACTCATCCTCCATCCTCTTCTCTCTTCTCTCTTCCTCTCCTCCTCCATCCTCTTCTCTCTTCCTCTCCTCCTCCACCAACCTCTTCTCTCTTCTTCTCCTCCTCCACCATCCTCTTCTCTCTTCCTCTCCTCCTCCACCAACATCTTCTCTCTTCCTCTCCTCCTCCTCCATCCTCTTCTCTCTTCCTCTCCACCAACCTCTTCTCTCTTCCTCTCCTGCTCCTCCAGCCTCTTCTCTCTTCCTCTCCTCCTCCTCCATCCTCTTCTCTCTTCCTCTCCTCCTCCATCCTCTTCTCTCTTCCTCTCCTCCTCCACCAACCTCTTCTCTCTTCCTCTCCTTCTCCACCAACCTCTTCTCTCTTCCTCTCCTTCATCCCCTCCTCCATTCTCTCCTCTTCCTCCAACCTGTTCTCCTGATTTTCTGTCTGACTGCTCTGTTCTCCTGATGGTTTGTCTGTCTGACTGTTCTTTTCTCCTGATGGTCTGTCTGTTCTGCTGTGTTCTCCTGATGGTCTATCTGTCTGCTCTGGTCTCCTGATGGTCTGTCTGTCTGCTCTGTTCTCCTGATGGTCTGTCTGTCTGCTCTGTTCTCCTGATGGTCTGTCTGTCTGCTCTGTTCTCCTGATGGTCTGTCTGTCTGCTCTGTTCTGTTGATGGTCTGTCTGTCTGCTCTGTTCTCCTGATGGTCTGTCTGTCTGCTCTGTTCTCCTGATGGTCTGTCTGTCTGCTCTGTTCTCCTGATGGTCTGTCTCTCTGCTCTGTTCTCCTGATGGTCTGTCTGTCTGCTCTGTTCTCCTGATGGTCTGTCTGTCTGCTCTGTTCTCCTGATGGTCTGTCTCTCTGACTGTTCTGTTCTCCTGATGGTATGTCTGACTGCTCAGTTCTCCTCATGGTCTGTCTCTCTGCTCTGTTCTCCTGATGGTCTATCTGTCTGACTGTTCTGTTCTCCTGATGGTCTGTCTCTCTGCTCTGTTCTCCTGATGGTCTGTCTCTCTGCTCTGTTCTCCTAAAGGTCTGTCTGTCTGTTCTGTTCTCCTAAAGGTCTGTCTGTATGTTCTGTTCTCCTAAAGGTCTGTCTGTCTGTTCTCCTAAAGGTCTGTCTGCTCTGTTCTCCTAAAGGTCTGTCTGTCTGCTCTGTTCTCCTAAAGGTCTGTCTGCTCTGTTCTCCTAAAGGTCTGTCTGTCTGCTCTGTTCTCCTAAAGGTCTGTCTGCTCTGTTATGTTCTCCTAAAGGTCTGTCTGCTCTGTTATGTTCTCCTAAAGGTCTGTCTGTCTGCTCTGTTCTCCTAAAGGTCTGTCTGCTCTGTTCTGTTCTCCTAAAGGTCTGTCTGTCTGTTCTGTTCTCCTAAAGGTCTGTCTGTCTGTCTGTTCTGTTCTCCTAAAGGTCTGTCTGCTCTGTTCTGTTCTCCTAAAGGTCTGTCTGTCTGCTCTGTTCTGTTCTCCTAAAGGTCTGTCTGCTCTGTTCTGTTCTCCTAAAGGTCTGTCTGCTCTGTTCTGTTCTCCTAAAGGTCTGTCTGTCTGCTCTGTTCTCCTAAAGGTCTGTCTGTCTGCTCTGTTCTCCTAAAGGTCTGTCTGTCTGTTCTGTTCTCCTAAAGGTCTGTCTGTATGCTCTGTTCTCCTAAAGGTCTGTCTGTCTGTTCTGTTCTCCTAAAGGTCTGTCTGTCTGCTCTGTTCTCCTAAAGGTCTGTCTGTCTGTTCTGTTCTCCTAAAGGTCTGTCTGTCTGTTCTGTTCTCCTAAAGGTCTGTCTGTCTGCTCTGTTCTGTTCTCCTAAAGGTCTGTCTGTCTGCTCTGTTCTGTTCTCCTAAAGGTCTGTCTGTCTGCTCTGTTCTCCTAAAGGTCTGTCTGTCTGCTCTGTTCTCCTAAAGGTCTGTCTGTCTGCTCTGTTCTCCTAAAGGTCTGTCTGTCTGTTCTGTTCTCCTAAAGGTCTGTCTGTCTGTTCTTTTCTCCTAAAGGTCTGTCTGTCTGTCCTGTTCTCCTAAAGGTCAGTCTGTCTGCTCTGTTCTGTTCTCCTAAAGGTCTGTCTGTCTGCTCTGTTCTCCTAAAGGTCTGTCTGTCTGCTCTGTTCTCCTAAAGGTCTGTCTGTCTGTTCTGTTCTCCTAAAGGTCTGTCTGTCTGTCTATTCTGTTCTCCTAAAGGTCTGTCTGTCTGCTCTGTTCTATTCTCCTAAAGGTCTGTCTGTCTCTCTGTCTGTTCTGTTCTCCTAAAGGTCTCTCTGTCTGTTCTGTTCTGTTCTCCTAAAGGTCTGTCTGTCTGCTCTGTTCTATTCTCCTAAAGGTCTGTCTGTCTGCTCTGTTCTGTTCTCCTAAAGGTCTGTCTGTCTGCTCTGTTCTCCTAAAGGTCTGTCTGTCTGTTCTGTTCTCCTAAAGGTCTGTCTGTCTGTTCTGTTCTCCTAAAGGTCTGTCTGTCTGCTCTGTTCTCCTAAAGGTCTGTCTGTCTGCTCTGTTCTCCTAAAGGTCTGTCTGTCTGCTCTGTTCTCCTAAAGGTCTGTCTGTCTGTTCTGTTCTCCTAAAGGTCTGTCTGTCTGTTCTGTTCTCCTAAAGGTCTGTCTGTTCTGTTCTCCTAAAGGTCTGTCTGTCTGCTCTGTTCTGTTCTCCTAAAGGTCTGTCTGTCTGCTCTGTTCTCCTAAAGGTCTGTCTGTCTGTTCTGTTCTCCTAAAGGTCAGTCTGTCTGCTCTGTTCTGTTCTCCTAAAGGTCTGTCTGTCTGCTCTGTTCTCCTAAAGGTCTGTCTGTCTGCTCTGTTCTCCTAAAGGTCTGTCTGTCTGTTCTGTTCTCCTCAAGGTCTGTCTGTCTGTCTGTCTGTTCTGTTCTCCTAAAGGTCTGTCTGTCTGCTCTGTTCTATTCTCCTAAAGGTCTGTCTGTCTCTCTGTCTGTTCTGTTCTCCTAAAGGTCTCTCTGTCTGTTCTGTTCTGTTCTCCTAAAGGTCTGTCTGTCTGCTCTGTTCTATTCTCCTAAAGGTCTGTCTGTCTGCTCTGTTCTGTTCTCCTAAAGGTCTGTCTGTCTGCTCTGTTCTCCTAAAGGTCTGTCTGTCTGTCTGCTCTGTTCTCCTAAAGGTCTGTCTGTCTGTTCTGTTCTCCTAAAGGTCTGTCTGTCTGCTCTGTTCTCCTAAAGGTCTGTCTGTCTGTTCTGTTCTCCTAAAGGTCTGTCTGTCTGCTCTGTTCTGTTCTCCTAAAGGTCTGTCTGTCTGCTCTGTTCTCCTAATGGTCTGTCTGTCTGTTCTGTTCTCCTAAAGGTCTGTCTGTCTGTTCTGTTCTCCTAAAGGTCTGTCTGTCTGTCTGTTCTGTTCTCCTAAAGGTCTGTCTGTTCTGTTCTCCTAAAGGTCTGTCTGTCTGTTCTGTTCTCCTAAAGGTCTGTCTGTCTGCTCTGTTCTCCTAAAGGTCTGTCTGTCTGTCTGCTCTGTTCTCCTAAACCATCTGAATAAGATGTGATTGATGTGTTATGCTCTTGATCTTAGTTAACTTTCAACTATTATTCTACTAAAGTTGTCATGGTTTTAAGATGGTTGTGAGACCTTCATCTTAATAGAATATCATCAGTGAAACTGCAATCTCTCCATCCACCTAATTACTAAATGTTTTACAATTCATAATTTCATAAATCTTGCACCTTGCTCCAATGACACCTTACCCAGATTATTTTCTGATTGAATATTATAGCGGGGCGTCGTACATTATATGAGTGTTATAACCAAGTGTTTATAACGCCAGCGTATTGATTTCACTGATTTAAAGAATGATGCAGATGTAACTGATGTGAAACGGCTAGCTAGTTCGCGGTGGTGCGCGCTAAATAGCGTTTCAATCGGTGACGTCACTTGCTCTGAGACCTTGAAGTAGTGGCTCCCCTTGCTCTGCAAGGGCCGCGGCTTTTGTGGATCGATGGGTAACGATACTTCGTGGGTGTCAGTTGTTGATGTATCGGGTATGGGCGAGGGAACGGTCTAAAGTTATACTGTTACACAGAAACCAAACATACAAAAGACTGAACCCACTGGGCACAGATGTCAATTCAAGTTGGTTCAACGTTATTTCATTTAAATTACGTGGTAACAACGTTGATTCAATCAGTGTGTGCCCAGGGGGAAATGTCAGATATAGTTGTCAGATAATGATTCATATTTTTTAAATGTAGCGCCTGTTTTCTTTGATTCATCTGTTAAATGTAGCGCCTGTTTTCTTTGCAAAACCAAGAAGAAATAATGCATTTGTCAAAATACATTTAATTCGGTCTCCACTTCTTACCTTCAGTGGTCTTGTTGGAGGAGCGCACATCTTCACCGAAGCATATTGTAATTGACAAGACGTGAAGAGCTATCAAAAACACGGTAAACTTCTGACTCCCGTAGGTCTGACTCCGGTAGGTGTGACTCCCGTAGGTCCGCCGGTAGGTCATTGTGCGGGTGTACGGCAGCGGACGAACGGGTCGAGACTATCCAACTGTCTCACGGCAGCACGACCATAATATACAGTGGAACAGCTGATGTGTAACACCCAAAGGACTTCGTGAAATATGATCAAGTATGAGGAAAGAGAGACGGTTAGGAAATCCTTCTCAGTCCTCACCCGCTCCACTCCAGCAACCTCCGACTCCCCTGTAACAGACTTTACATCCAACGATGTTAAAAGCGCATCAAGCACTTTGGAGAGAAGCCCGACAATTTGACCAGTAAACGTGTCATTAACTACATTGAAATAGGTGGTCGTGGTCGTTTATTTTCCTTCCGATGAAAACAGTTAGGGAGTTCCTCCAAAAAGGAATTTACAGACTAGCGAAGTGTTGTCTTTCGTTAACGAGACCATGTGCTTATCCAGAAGCGCTCCTTACGGACGTCAATCCGTCTTTACATTCGCCGTCCGCAAAGGCGCGCCGTTATAAGCGCTTTTCTGCGCTGCAGCAAGAGAAAGAGAGAGAGGGAAGGAGAGAGAGAGAGAGAGAGAGGGAAGGAGAGAGAGAGGGAAGGAGAGAGAGAGAGAGAGAGGGAAGGAGAGAGAGAGGGAAGGAGAGAGAGAGAGAGAGAGAGAGAGAGAGAGAGAGAGAGAGAGAGAGAGAGAGAGAGAGAGAGGGAAGGAGAGAGAGAGAGAGGGAAGGAGAGAGAGAGAGGGAAGGAGAGAGAGAGAAAGAGGAGAGAGTACACTTAGAGGACTTTAATAATATATTTCAGACACAACCTCTCCCAGCAGAGGTAATTCTGGTTCAATATTTTATTCAGCAGCCGTAAGAGACAGTCGACTTGAAAGTAGTGGGTGTGTAAAAAAAAAAAAAAAAAAACCTTTATTTAACTTGGCAAGTCAGTTAAGAACAGATTCTTATTTTCATTGACGGCCTAGGAACAGCGGGTTAACTGCCTGTTCAGGGGCAGAACGACAGATTTGTACCTTGTCAGCTCGGGGATTTGAAATTGCAAGCTTTCAGATACTAGTCCAAAGCTCTAACGAAGAGGCTACCCTGCCGCGCCGATATGGCGGACTAGGCTACCCTGCCGCGCCGATATGGCGGACTAGGCTACCCTGCAACCCCGATATGGCGGACTAGGCTACCCTGCTGCGCCGATATGGCGGACTAGGCTACCCTGCAACCCCGATATGGCAGACTAGGCTACCCTGCCGCGCCGATATGGCGGACTAGGCTACCCTGCCGCGCCGATATGGCGGACTAGGCTACCCTGCCGCGCCGATATGGCGGATGTGTAAACAGCAGTCCTGGTGGGTGTGTAAAAAGCAGTCCTGGTGGGTGTGTAAACAGCAGTCCTGGTGGGTGTGTAAACAGCAGTCCTGGTGGGTGTGTAAACAGCAGTCCTGGTGGGTGTGTAAAAAGCAGTCCTGGTGGGTGTGTAAACAGCAGTCCTGGTGGGTGTGTAAACAGCAGCCCTGGTGGGTGTGTAAACAGCAGTCCTGGTGGGTGTGTAAAAAGCAGTCCTGGTGGGTGTGTAAAAAGCAGTCCTGGTGGGTGTGTAAAAAGCAGTCCTGGTGGGTGTGTAAACAGCAGTCCTGGTGGGTGTGTAAACAGCAGTCGTGGTGGGTGTGTAAACAGCAGTCCTGGTGGGTGTGTAAACATGGCTCCACCAGACTGTTCTCATGAACCCGCCTTGGCTCTAAGTGAAAACATCCTCTGCCCTGTACTCACACACACGGTCTGATTTGCTCTACAAATGCAACAGGTCTACATTCATCTATTGTAGAATAAACTAAAAATAACATCACATGTATTATGCATCATCTACTGTATCTTGGCCTATGCTGCTCTGTACCATCACTCATTCATATATCCTTATGTACACATTCTTTATCCCCTTACACTGTGTATAAGACAGTAGTTTTGGAATTGTTAGGTTAGATTACTTGTTGGTTATTACTGCATTGTCGCAACTAGAAGCACAAGCATTTCGCTACACTCGCATTAACATCTGCTAACCATGTGTATGTGTCAAATAAAATTTGATTTGATTTGATTTAATAAACTGACCAGCCCTCAACACGTGGCCAGTCCTGTGAAGTGGAGAAACATTATTCAAGACTTCAGGCCAACAATCTATTTGCATTCAATTGTATTCATATGATATACAAAACATTATGGCCAACTGAAGAGGACACCCCCTGGTATTACATGGTGCTGACAGTATCTCAGAGGAAGAGGACACCCCCTGGTATTACATGGTGCTGACAGTATCTCAGAGGAAGAGGACACCCCCTGGTATTACATGGTGCTGACAGTATCTCAGAGGAAGAGGACACCCCCTGGTATTACATGGTGCTGACAGTATCTCAGAGGAAGAGGACACCCCCTGGTATTACATGGTGCTGACAGTATCTCAGAGGAAGAGGACACCCCCTGGTATTACATGGTGCTGACAGTATCTCAGAGGAAGAGGACACCCCCTGGTATTACATGGTGCTGACAGTATCTCAGAGGAAGAGGACACCCCCTGGTATTACATGGTGCTGACAGTATCTCAGAGGAAGAGGACACCCCCTGGTATGACATGGTGCTGACAGTATCTCAGAGGAAGAGGACACCCCCTGGTATTACATGGTGCTGACAGTATCTCAGAGGAAGAGGACACCCCCTGGTATTACATGGTGCTGACAGTATCTCAGAGGAAGAGGACACCCCCTGGTATTACATGGTGCTGACAGTATCTCAGAGGAAGAGGACACCCCCTGGTATTACATGGTGCTGACAGTATCTCAGAGGAAGAGGACACCCCCTGGTATTACATGGTGCTGACAGTATCTCAGAGGAAGAGGACACCCCCTGGTATTACATGGTGCTGACAGTATCTCAGAGGAAGAGGACACCCCCTGGTATTACATGGTGCTGACAGTATCTCAGAGGAAGAGGACACCCCCTGGTATTACATGGTGCTGACAGTATCTCAGAGGAAGAGGACACCCCCTGGTATTACATGGTGCTGACAGTATCTCAGAGGAAGAGGACACCCCCTGGTATTACATGGTGCTGACAGTATCTCAGAGGAAGAGGACACCCCCTGGTATTACATGGTGCTGACAGTATCTCAGAGGAAGAGGACACCCCCTGGTATGACATGGTGCTGACAGTATCTCAGAGGAAGAGGACACCCCCTGGTATTACATGGTGCTGACAGTATCTCAGAGGAAGAGGACACCCCCTGGTATTACATGGTGCTGACAGTATCTCAGAGGAAGAGGACACCCCCTGGTATTACATGGTGCTGACAGTATCTCAGAGGAAGAGGACACCCCCTGGTATTACATGGTGCTGACAGTATCTCAGAGGAAGAGGACACCCCCTGGTATTACATGGTGCTGACAGTATCTCAGAGGAAGAGGACACCCCCTGGTATTACATGGTGCTGACAGTATCTCAGAGGAAGAGGACACCCCCTGGTATTACATGGTGCTGACAGTATCTCAGAGGAAGAGGACACCCCCTGGTATTACATGGTGCTGACAGTATCTCAGAGGAAGAGGACACCCCCTGGTATTACATGGTGCTGACAGTATCTCAGAGGAAGAGGACACCCCCTGGTATTACATGGTGCTGACAGTATCTCAGAGGAAGAGGACACCCCCTGGTATTACATGGTGCTGACAGTATCTGAGAGGAAGAGGACACCCCCTGGTATTACATGGTGCTGACAGTATCTCAGAGGAAGAGGACACCCCCTGGTATTACATGGTGCTGACAGTATCTCAGAGGAAGAGGACACCCCCTGGTATTACATGGTGCTGACAGTATCTCAGAGGAAGAGGACACCCCCTGGTATTACATGGTGCTGACAGTATCTCAGAGGAAGAGGACACCCCCTGGTATTACATGGTGCTGACAGTATCTCAGAGGAAGAGGACACCCCCTGGTATTACATGGTGCTGACAGTATCTCAGAGGAAGAGGACACCCCCTGGTATTACATGGTGCTGACAGTATCTCAGAGGAAGAGGAGACCCCCTGGTATTACATGGTGCTGACAGTATCTCAGAGGAAGAGGACACCCCCTGGTATTACATGGTGCTGACAGTATCTCAGAGGAAGAGGACACCCCCTGGTATTACATGGTGCTGACAGTATCTCAGAGGAAGAGGACACCCCCTGGTATTACATGGTGCTGACAGTATCTCAGAGGAAGAGGACACCCCCTGGTATTACATGGTGCTGACAGTATCTCAGAGGAAGAGGAGACCCCCTGGTATTACATGGTGCTGACAGTATCTCAGAGGAAGAGGACACCCCATGGTATTACATGGTGCTGACAGTATCTCAGAGGAAGAGGACACCCCCTGGTATTACATGGTGCTGACAGTATCTCAGAGGAAGAGGACACCCCCTGGTATTACATGGTGCTGACAGTATCTCAGAGGAAGAGGACACCCCCTGGTATTACATGGTGCTGACAGTATCTCAGAGGAAGAGGACACCCCCTGGTATTACATGGTGCTGACAGTATCTGAGAGGAAGAGGACACCCCCTGGTATTACATGGTGCTGACAGTATCTCAGAGGAAGAGGACACCCCCTGGTATTACATGGTGCTGACAGTATCTCAGAGGAAGAGGACACCCCCTGGTATTACATGGTGCTGACAGTATCTCAGAGGAAGAGGACACCCCCTGGTATTACATGGTGCTGACAGTATCTCAGAGGAAGAGGACACCCCCTGGTATTACATGGTGCTGATAGTATCTCAGAGGAAGAGGACACCCCCTGGTATTACATGGTGCTTACAGTATCTCAGAGGAAGAGGAGAGGACACCCCCTGGTATTACATGGTGCTGACAGTATCTCAGAGGAAGAGAATAGAGCATATAGGAGAGGGAGGGAGGTGGAAGGAAAGAGAATAGAGGATATAGAAGAGGGAGTAATATAAGAATGACATGTACAGGAATGACTTGTATAGGAATAAGTTGTATAGGAATGACTTGTATAGGAATGACTTGTATAGGAATAACTTGTATAGGAATAACTTTTGTAGGAATAAGTTGTACAGGAATGACTTGTATAGGAATAAATTGTATAGGAATAACTTATGTAGGAATGAGTTGTATAGGAATAAGTTGTATAGGAATAAGTTGTATAGGAATAACTTTTGTAGGAATGAGTTGTATAGGAATAACTTTTGTAGGAATGAGTTGTATAGGAATAACTTTTGTAGGAATGAGTTGTATAGGAATAACTTGTATAGGAATAAGTTGTATAGGAATAACTTTTGTAGGAATGAGTTGTATAGGAATAAGTTGTATAGGAATGACTTGTAGCATGTGACTCTGTGCTATCTGGACTAGAAAGGTAGCTGGCTACATTCAACGCCAATTGATAGAAACATTGTTTTCCTTTTACTGCTACAGATATATCATGAAGTGGCATAACAAATCAAATCATAGTTCATTTTGTCGCGTAAACAGATTTGCAGACGTTACAACAACAACAAAATTCAGAAACGATATTTGCAGCATGAACCCCAGCCAGCCTCTCACTCCATTACACACAATACATTACTATAATACATTTGATGAGCTAACCTACATCATTACACTACAAGCAAATCAGCATATTAGCAATGCGCTTTTAATTAGCTATTGTAACTAACTGTGGTCCAGCTCTATTTCCCCATGTCCACTAGTGTTCATTCAGAGGCCCTGGTTGTGTCTGTTGTGTCTGTGTGAGAGAGTGCAGTGATACAATATGAAAAACATAGCCTACAGTTCTAGGTCTCAGGAATACTAGAGAAAATGTATTATATCCCAGAAATATTATGTGGGACAACAACAACAACAACAACAATAACAACAACAACAACAACAACAACCACAACAACAACAACAACAACAACCACAACAATAACAACAACAACAATAACAATAACAACAACAACAACAACCACAACAACCACAACAATAACAACCACAACAATGACAACAACCACAACAACAACAACCACAACAACAACAACAACCACAACAACAACAACAACAACAACAACCACAACAACAACAACAACCACAACAACAACAACCACAACAACAACAACCACAATAACAATAACAACAACAACAACAACAACCACAACAACAACAACAACAACAACAACAACAACAATTAAGAAAACATCTCACAAGAGATATTATTCCCAACAGAAAAAGGTCTTAACATGTTCTACAATGAGTTTGGACCGGAAGACAGAACAGAACCCTTTTCAGATCGGTGGAGAATCAGCTGAAAACCAAGGGCATATCCCAAATGGCACCCTATTCCCTATATAGTGCACTACTATTGACCAGCACCCTATTCCCTATATAGTGCACTACTATTGACCAGGACCCACCCTATTCCCTATATAGTGTACTACTAGTGACCAGATTCAGGTCTCCAGATTCAAGTCTCCAGATTCAAGTCTCTAGATTCAGTCTCTAGATTCAGTCTTTAGATTCAGCCTGCAGGTCAAGTCTCCAGATTCAGTCTCTAGATTCAGTCTGCAGGGCAAGTCTCCAGATTCAGTCTCCAAATTCAGTCTCCAGATTCAGTCTCTAGATTCAGTCTCTAGATTCAGTCTCTAGATTCGGTCTCTATATTCAGTCTCTAGATTCAGTCTCCAGATTCAGTCTCTAGATTCAGTCTCCAGATTCAGTCTCCAGATCATGTTCTGATGGAAACTCTGAATGATGGCAGGGTCCACAGAAACCACACTAGACCACAGAACCCACCCTAGATCACAGAAACCACCCTAGACCACAGAAACCACCCTAGACCACAGAAACCACCCTAGACCACAGAAACCACCCTAGACCACAGAACCCATCCTAGGCCACAGAAACCACCCTAGACCACAGAAACCACCCTAGACCACAGAAACCACCCTAGACCACAGAACTCACCCTAGACCACAGAAACCACCCTAGACCACAGCAACCACCCTAGACCACAGAACCCACCCTAGACCACAGAAACCACCCTAGACCACAGAACCCACCCTAGATCACAGAACCCACCCTAGACCACAGAAACCACCCTAGACCACAGAAAACACCCTAGACCACAGAACCCACCCTAGACCACAGAAACCACCCTAGACCACAGAAACCACCCTAGGCCACAGAAACCACCCTAGGCCACATAAACCACCCTAGACCACAGAAACCACCCTAGGCCACAGAACTCACCCTAGACCACAGAACTCACCCTAGGCCACAGAAACCACTCTAGACCACAGAAACCACCCTAGACATCCAAACCACAGAAACCACCCTAGGCCACAGAAACCACCCTAGACCACAGAAACCACCCTAGACCACAGAAACCACCCTAGACCTCCAAACCACAGAAACCACCATAGACCACATAAACCACCCTAGACCACAGAAACCACCCTAGACCACAGAAACCACCCTAGACCTCCAAACCACAGAAACCACCATAGACCACAGAAACCACCCTAGACCTCCAAACCACAGAAACCACCCTAGACCTCCAAACCACAGAAACCACCCTAGATCCCTAGACCACAGAAACCACCCTAGACCACAGAAACCACCCTAGACAACAGAAATCAACCTAGACCTCCAAACCACAGAAACCACCCTAGACCTCCAAACCACAGAAACCACCCTAGATCCCTAGACCACAGAAACCACCCTAGACCACAGAAACCACCCTAGACCACAGAAACCACCCTAGACCTCCAAACCACAGAAACCACCCTAGACCTCCAAACCACAGAAACCACCCTAGATCCCTAGACCACAGAAACCACCCTAGACCACAGAAACCACCCTAGACCACAGAAACCACCCTAGACCTCCAAACCACAGAAACCACCCTAGACCTCCAAACCACAGAAACCACCCTAGATCCCTAGACCACAGAAACCACCCTAGACCACAGAAACCACCCTAGACCACAGAAACCACCCTAGACCACAGAAACCACTCTAGACCTCCAAACCACAGAAACCACCATAGACCTCCAAACCACAGAAACCACCCTAGATCCCTAGACCACAGAAACCACCCTAGACCACAGAAACCACCCTAGACCACAGAAACCACCCTAGACCTCCAAACCACAGATACCACCCTAGACCTCCAAACCACAGAAACCACCCTAGATCCCTAGACCACAGAAACCACCCTAGACCACAGAAACCACCCTAGACAACAGAAATCAACCTAGACCTCCAAACCACAGAACCACCCTAGACCTCCAAACCACAGAAACCACCCTAGATCCCTAGACCACAGAAACCACCCTAGACAACAGAAATCAACCTAGACCTCCAAACCACAGAAACCACCCTAGACCACAGAAACCACCCTAGACCACAGAAACCACCCTAGACCTCCAAACCACAGAAACCACCATAGACCACAGAAATCACCCTAGACCTCCAAACCACAGAAACCACCCTAGACCTCCAAACCACAGAAACGACCCTAGATCCCTAGACCACAGAAACCACCCTAGACCATAGAAACCACCCTAGACCTCCAAACCACAGAAACCACCCTAGACCTCCAAACCACAGAAACCACCCTAGATCCCTAGACCACAGAAACCACCCTAGACCACAGAAACCACCCCAGACCACAGAAACCACCCTAGACCTCCAAACCACAGAAACCACCCTAGACCTCCAAACCACAGAAACCACCCTAGATCCCTAGACCACAGAAACCACCCTAGACCACAGAAACCACCCTAGACCTCCAAACCACAGAAACCACCCTAGACCTCCAAACCACAGAAACCACCCTAGATCCCTAGACCACAGAAACCACCCTAGACCACAGAAACCACCCTAGACCACAGAAACCACCCTAGACCTCCAAACCACAGAAACCACCCTAGACCTCCAAACCACAGAAACCACCCTAGATCCCTAGACCACAGAAACCACCCTAGACCACAGAAACCACCCTAGACAACAGAAATCAACCTAGACCTCCAAACCACAGAAACCACCCTAGACCTCCAAACCACAGAAACCACCCTAGATCCCTAGACCACAGAAACCACCCTAGACCACAGAAACCACCCTAGACCACAGAAACCACCCTAGACCTCCAAACCACAGAAACCACCATAGACCACATAAACCACCCTAGACCACAGAAACCACCCTAGACCACAGAAACCACCCTAGACCTCCAAACCACAGAAACCACCATAGACCACAGAAACCACCCTAGACCTCCAAACCACAGAAACCACCCTAGACCTCCAAACCACAGAAACCACCCTAGATCCCTAGACCACAGAAACCACCCTAGACCACAGAAACCACCCTAGACAACAGAAATCAACCTAGACCTCCAAACCACAGAAACCACCCTAGACCTCCAAACCACAGAAACCACCCTAGATCCCTAGACCACAGAAACCACCCTAGACCACAGAAACCACCCTAGACCTCCAAACCACAGAAACCACCCTAGACCTCCAAACCACAGAAACCACCCTAGATCCCTAGACCACAGAAACCACCCTCGACCACAGAAACCACCCTAGACCACAGAAACCACCCTAGACCTCCAAACCACAGAAACCACCCTAGACCTCCAAACCACAGAAACCACCCTAGATCCCTAGACCACAGAAACCACCCTAGACCACAGACACCACCCTAGACCACATAAACCACCCTAGACAACAGAAATCAACCTAGACCTCCAAACCACAGAAACCACCCTAGACCTCCGAACCACAGAAACCACCCTAGACCTCCAAACCACAGAAACCACCCTATATCCCTAGACCACAGAAACCACCCTAGACCACAGAAACCACCCTAGACAACAGAAATCAACCTAGACCTCCAAACCACAGAAACCACCCTAGACCTCCGAACCACAGAAACCACCCTAGACCTCCAAACCACAGAAACCACCCTAGATCCCTAGACCACAGAAACCACCCTAGACCACAGAAACCACCCTAGACCACAGAAACCACCCTAGACCACAGAAACCACCCTAGACCTCCAAACCACAGAAACCACCATAGACCACAGAAATCACCCTAGACCTCCAAACCACAGAAACCACCCTAGACCTCCAAACCACAGAAACGACCCTAGATCCCTAGACCACAGAAACCACCCTAGACCATAGAAACCACCCTAGACCTCCAAACCACAGAAACCACCCTAGACCTCCAAACCACAGAAACCACCCTAGATCCCTAGACCACAGAAACCACCCTAGACCACAGAAACCACCCCAGACCACAGAAACCACCCTAGACCTCCAAACCACAGAAACCACCCTAGACCTCCAAACCACAGAAACCACCCTAGATCCCTAGACCACAGAAACCACCCTAGACCACAGAAACCACCCTAGACCTCCAAACCACAGAAACCACCCTAGATCCCTAGACCACAGAAACCACCCTAGACCACAGAAACCACCCTAGACCTCCAAACCACAGAAACCACCCTAGACCTCCAAACCACAGAAACCACCCTAGATCCCTAGACCACAGAAACCACCCTAGACCACAGAAACCACCCTAGACCACAGAAACCACCCTAGACCTCCAAACCACAGAAACCACCCTAGACCTCCAAACCACAGAAACCACCCTAGATCCCTAGACCACAGAAACCACCCTAGACCACAGAAACCACCCTAGACAACAGAAATCAACCTAGACCTCCAAACCACAGAAACCACCCTAGACCTCCAAACCACAGAAACCACCCTAGATCCCTAGACCACAGAAACCACCCTAGACCACAGAAACCACCCTAGACCACAGAAACCACCCTAGACCTCCAAACCACAGAAACCACCATAGACCACATAAACCACCCTAGACCACAGAAACCACCCTAGACCACAGAAACCACCCTAGACCTCCAAACCACAGAAACCACCATAGACCACAGAAACCACCCTAGACCTCCAAACCACAGAAACCACCCTAGACCTCCAAACCACAGAAACCACCCTAGATCCCTAGACCACAGAAACCACCCTAGACCACAGAAACCACCCTAGACAACAGAAATCAACCTAGACCTCCAAACCACAGAAACCACCCTAGACCTCCAAACCACAGAAACCACCCTAGATCCCTAGACCACAGAAACCACCCTAGACCACAGAAACCACCCTAGACCTCCAAACCACAGAAACCACCCTAGACCTCCAAACCACAGAAACCACCCTAGATCCCTAGACCACAGAAACCACCCTAGACCACAGAAACCACCCTAGACCACAGAAACCACCCTAGACCTCCAAACCACAGAAACCACCCTAGACCTCCAAACCACAGAAACCACCCTAGATCCCTAGACCACAGAAACCACCCTAGACCACAGAAACCACCCTAGACAACAGAAATCAACCTAGACCTCCAAACCACAGAAACCACCCTAGACCTCCAAACCACAGAAACCACCCTAGATCCCTAGACCACAGAAACCACCCTAGACCACAGAAACCACCCTAGACCACAGAAACCACCCTAGACCTCCAAACCACAGAAACCACCATAGACCACATAAACCACCCTAGACCACAGAAACCACCCTAGACCACAGAAACCACCCTAGACCTCCAAACCACAGAAACCACCATAGACCACAGAAACCACCCTAGACCTCCAAACCACAGAAACCACCCTAGACCTCCAAACCACAGAAACCACCCTAGATCCCTAGACCACAGAAACCACCCTAGACCACAGAAACCACCCTAGACAACAGAAATCAACCTAGACCTCCAAACCACAGAAACCACCCTAGACCTCCAAACCACAGAAACCACCCTAGATCCCTAGACCACAGAAACCACCCTAGACCACAGAAACCACCCTAGACCTCCAAACCACAGAAACCACCCTAGACCTCCAAACCACAGAAACCACCCTAGATCCCTAGACCACAGAAACCACCCTCGACCACAGAAACCACCCTAGACCACAGAAACCACCCTAGACCTCCAAACCACAGAAACCACCCTAGACCTCCAAACCACAGAAACCACCCTAGATCCCTAGACCACAGAAACCACCCTAGACCACAGACACCACCCTAGACCACATAAACCACCCTAGACAACAGAAATCAACCTAGACCTCCAAACCACAGAAACCACCCTAGACCTCCGAACCACAGAAACCACCCTAGACCTCCAAACCACAGAAACCACCCTATATCCCTAGACCACAGAAACCACCCTAGACCACAGAAACCACCCTAGACAACAGAAATCAACCTAGACCTCCAAACCACAGAAACCACCCTAGACCTCCGAACCACAGAAACCACCCTAGACCTCCAAACCACAGAAACCACCCTAGATCCCTAGACCACAGAAACCACCCTAGACCACAGAAACCACCCTAGACCACAGAAGCCACCCTAGACCACAGAAACCACCCTAGACCTCCAAACCACAGAAACCACCATAGACCACAGAAATCACCCTAGACCTCCAAACCACAGAAACCACCCTAGACCTCCAAACCACAGAAACGACCCTAGATCCCTAGACCACAGAAACCACCCTAGACCATAGAAACCACCCTAGACCTCCAAACCACAGAAACCACCCTAGACCTCCAAACCACAGAAACCACCCTAGATCCCTAGACCACAGAAACCACCCTAGACCACAGAAACCACCCCAGACCACAGAAACCACCCTAGACCTCCAAACCACAGAAACCACCCTAGACCTCCAAACCACAGAAACCACCCTAGATCCCTAGACCACAGAAACCACCCTAGACCACAGAAACCACCCTAGACCTCCAAACCACAGAAACCACCCTAGACCTCCAAACCACAGAAACCACCCTAGATCCCTAGACCACAGAAACCACCCTAGACCACAGAAACCACCCTAGACCACAGAAACCACCCTAGACCTCCAAACCACAGAAACCACCCTAGATCCCTAGACCACAGAAACCACCCTAGACCACAGAAACCACCCTAGACAACAGAAATCAACCTAGACCTCCAAACCACAGAAACCACCCTAGACCTCCAAACCACAGAAACCACCCTAGATCCCTAGACCACAGAAACCACCCTAGACCACAGAAACCACCCTAGACCACAGAAACCACCCTAGACCTCCAAACCACAGAAACCACCATAGACCACATAAACCACCCTAGACCACAGAAACCACTCTAGACCACAGAAACCACCCTAGACCTCCAAACCACAGAAACCACCATAGACCACAGAAACCACCCTAGACCTCCAAACCACAGAAACCACCCTAGACCTCCAAACCACAGAAACCACCCTAGATCCCTAGACCACAGAAACCACCCTAGACCACAGAAACCACCCTAGACAACAGAAATCAACCTAGACCTCCAAACCACAGAAACCACCCTAGACCTCCAAACCACAGAAACCACCCTAGATCCCTAGACCACAGAAACCACCCTAGACCACAGAAACCACCCTAGACCTCCAAACCACAGAAACCACCCTAGACCTCCAAACCACAGAAACCACCCTAGATCCCTAGACCACAGAAACCACCCTAGACCACAGAAACCACCCTAGACCACAGAAACCACCCTAGACCTCCAAACCACAGAAACCACCCTAGACCTCCAAACCACAGAAACCACCCTAGATCCCTAGACCACAGAAACCACCCTAGACCACAGACACCACCCTAGACCACATAAACCACCCTAGACAACAGAAATCAACCTAGACCTCCAAACCACAGAAACCACCCTAGACCTCCGAACCACAGAAACCACCCTAGACCTCCAAACCACAGAAACCACCCTATATCCCTAGACCACAGAAACCACCCTAGACCACAGAAACCACCCTAGACAACAGAAATCAACCTAGACCTCCAAACCACAGAAACCACCCTAGACCTCCGAACCACAGAAACCACCCTAGACCTCCAAACCACAGAAACCACCCTAGATCCCTAGACCACAGAAACCACCCTAGACCACATAAACCACCCTAGACAACAGAAATCAACCTAGACCTCCAAACCACAGAAACCACCCTAGACCACAGAAACCACCCTAGACAACAGAAATCAACCTAGACCTCCAATCCACAGAAACCACCCTAGACCACAGAAACCACCCTAGACCACAGAAACCACCCTAGACCACAGAAACCACCCTAGACCACAGAAACCACCCTAGACCACAGAAAGGACATCTAATACGTGAACCAGACACCATGGTTCACCAGACACCACCTCAATAGATAGAGGATCTCAGACCACATGAGATTCTGTGAAAAGGACTGGGTTCTGGCCTTTCTAGGGAGTTTTTCCTAGCCACCGTACTTCTACACCTGCATTTGGGCTTTTAGGCTGGGTTTCTGTACAGCACTTTGAGATATCAGCTGATGTACGAAGGGCTATATAAATACATTTGATTTGATTTAGCTGCCTAGCTAAATCAAATACGAATAATATAGACAAGCAGGATGCATAGATAACATAGATAACATAGATAACATAGATAACATAGAAGAACAACATTTAGTGGAGCCAACGATACAGTTTTTTTTTAATGGAAGGCTTCAAATCAGTACACAGCCCATATGCATAGATAACATAGATAACATAGATAACATAGATAACATAGATAACATAGATAACATAGATAACATTGACAACATAGATAACATAGATAACATAGAACAACAACATTTGTTACATGGTAATTCCACAACTAAACCGGTATTCTACACATTATTTTTCTTCTTCTAGACCCTCAGAAAGCTTCTGGTGAAGTAGACAGACATTCATTGGAGCTCTCAGTAGGATTCGATACGATTGGCTTAGGAGCAGCTCTCCGTAGGATTCGATACGATTGGCTTAGGAGCAGCTCTCCGTAGGATTCGATACGATTGGCTTAGGGGCAGCTCTCCGTAGGATTCGATACGATTGGCTTAGGAGCAGCTCTCCGTAGGATTCGATACGATTGGCTTAGGAGCAGCTCTCCGTAGGATTCGGTACGATTGGCTTAGGAGCAGCTCTCCGTAGGATTCGGTACGATTGGCTTAGGAGCAGCTCTCCGTAGGATTCGATACGATTGGCTTAGGAGCAGCTCTCCGTAGGATTCGGTACAATTGGCTTAGGAGCAGCTCTCCGTAGGATTCGGTACGATTGGCTTAGGAGCAGCTCTCCGTAGGATTCGATACGATTGGCTTAGGAGCAGTAAAACACACAGCCAGTGTGCTTCTGGAAACCAAACAGGGTTTTTGGATCATAAACAGCAGTAATATGAAAGGCGTTATCATTAAAACGTTGGAACATTATAACATTGTTTTGTTTCATTTCTAATCCCATTTTCACTACAAATTTAAAAAAATTGTTAATCTTTTTTATTTTTATGATGTTGCTTATTTATAATGTGTATTAATACTTTCGTTGGGATAATCGTTAGTCCGTCTTGATGGTTGTTGGGTCTCTCAAAGTAGGGCAGTATGCTGGAAGGAGGGGGTGGAGATCACGTACGTTCGGACCATTCATCCTTGGCTTCACTCAGTGACTAGCCCTTTGAAGGATCTGTTCTAACAGTTTCTGTAAAGAGGAAAGAGAGAGAGAGAGAGAGAGAGAGAGAGAGAGAGAGAGAGCACACATCACACATTGAGCATCTATTACTGAGGGCTATGCTATAGATCACGGTCATATTCTCCCTGTGAAACCCCATAGACTCCCTCCAGAACCCTCCAAAGCCCAACGAAGACTAAACAACTAAAGTCAAGAGAACTCAACTGCCCACTATCTCTCTGCCTCAGATGGGAATCAATAGCCTTTGTACCCATCCAGACATCCAGGCCACCGTGCCCACAGTCAACGGCCTGTTTTTGGTACCACATTCAGGTTGTCTAGTCTCGTATCTATTGAAGCAGAGGAGACAGAGGCGGTGGCCTGGTTTCCTGGTTTCCTGTGCTTTCTCAGGCTGTAGCAGAGTGGAGGTGGAGGTGGATAAGACTGGGTCTGTCTGTCTGTCTGTCTGTCTGTCTGTCTGTGGGCTCTGTCTGCCTGCCTGTCTGCCTGTCTGTCTGTCTGTCTGTCTGTCTGTCTGTCTGTGGGCTTTGTCTGTCTGTGGGCTCTGTCTGTCTGTGGGCTCTGTCTGTCTGCCTGCCTGTCTGTCTGTGGGCTCTGTCTGCCTGTCTGTCTGCCTGTCTGTCTGTGGGCTCTGTCTGCCTGTCTGTCTGTCTGTCTGTCTGCCTGTGGGCTCTGTCTGTCTGCCTGTCTGTCTGTCTGTGGGCTCTGTCTGGCTGCCTGCCTGTCTGTCTGTCTGTGGGCTCTGCCTGTCTGCCTGCCTGCCTGCCTGCCTGTCTGTCTGTCTGTCTGTCTGTCTGTCTGTCTGTCTGTCTGTCTGTCTGTCTGCCTGTCTGTTTGTGGGCTCTGTCTGTCTGCCTGTCTGTCTGTCTGTCTGCCTGTGTGCTCTGTCTGTCTGTCTGCTTGTCTGTCTGCCTGCCTGTCTGTGGGCTCTGTCTGCCTGTCTGTCTGTCTTTCTGCCTGCCTGCCTGCCTGTCTGTGGGCTCTGTCTGCCTGTCTGTCTGTCTTTCTGCCTGCCTGTCTGTCTGTGGGCTCTGTCTGCCGGTCTGTGGGCTCTGTCTGTCTGTTTGTGGGCTCTGTCTGCCTGTCTGTGGGCTCTGTCTGCCTGTCTGTCTGCCTGTCTGTCTGTCTGCCTGCCGGCCTGTCTGCCTGTCTGTGGGCTCTGTCTGTCTGTCTGTGTCTGTGGGCTCTGTCTGGCTGCCTGCCTGCCTGTCTGTCTGTCTGTGGGCTCTGTCTGCCTGTTTGTCTGTCTGTCTGTCTGTCTGTCTGTCTGTCTGTCTGCCTGTCTGTGGGATCTGTCTGTCTGTCTGTCTGTCTGCCTGTCTGTGGGCTCTGTCTGCCTGTCTGTCTGTCTGTCTGTCTGTCTGTCTGTCTGTCTGTCTGCCCGCCTGCCTGTCTGTCTGTGGGATCTGTCGGCCTGTCTGTCTGTCTGTCTGCCAGCCTGTCTGTGGGCTCTGTCTGTCTGTCTGTCTGTCTGTCTGCCTGCCGGCCTGTCTGCCTGTCTGTGGGCTCTGTCTGTCTGCTTGTCTGCCTGTCTGCCTGGCTGCTTGCCTGTCTTTCTGCCTGTCTGTCTGTCTGTGGGCTCTGTCTGCCTGTCTGTCTGCCAGTCTGCCTGTCTGTCTGTCTGCCTGCCTGTCTGTGGGCTCTGTCTGTCTGTCTGCCTGTCTGTGGGCTCTGTCTGTCTGTCTGTGGGCTCTGTCTGCCTGTCTGTGGGATCTGTCTGCCTGTCTGTCTGTCTGCCTGCCTGCCGGTCAGTGGGATCTGTCTGTCTGCCTGCCTGCCTGTCTGTCTGTCTGCCTGCCTGCCGCCTGCCTGTCTGTCTGTGGGATCTGTCAGCCTGTGTGTCTGTCTGTCTGTCTGTCGTGTGGGCTCTGTCTGCCTGTCTGTCTGCCTGCCGGCCTGTCTGTGGGCTCTGTCTGTCTGCCTTTCTGCCTGGCTGCTTTCTGTCTGTGGGCTCTGTCTGCCTGTCTGCCAGTCTGCCTGTCTGTCTGCCTACCTGGCTGTGGGCTCTGCCTGCCTGTCTGTGGGCTCTGTCTGCGGGCTCTGTCTGCCTGTCTGTTTGCCTGTCTGTTTGCCTGTCTGTCTCCCTGCCAGCCATCAGCTGTACTATGGCTTTGCGGTGTGATTGCGACTGTGTACCTCTCTCTCTCTCTCTCTCTCTCTCTCTCTCTCTCTCTCTCTCTCTCTCTCTCTCTCTCTCTCTCTCTCTCTCTCTCGCTCTCTCTCTCTCTCTCTCTCTCTCTCTCTCAAGGCCTTTTTGTTTGCCTGTGGACACTGGGCTCATACACCGAGACAGAACAATGAGTCTGTTCATTGACAGCCGTAACCAGACAGAGAGGGAGAGAGGAGAAAGAGAGGGCAGGAGGACCCAGTGGCCCTGCACCCAGAGACAGAGGCATTTTCTAAAGGGAAATATCATGAATAACCATGCCTTAACAGCCTAACGAACAGAAACAACAGCAACAAAACAGAGAGATGGAAAATGTCACGCTTCGGTGGGTCTTTGCAAGAGGATTCTCTCTCCTCCCCTCCTCTCACAATACAACCATGTGCTCCCCTCACAATACAACCATGTGCTCCCCTCACAATACAACCATGTGCTCCCCTCACAATACAACCATGTGCTCCCCTCACAATACAACCATGTGCTCCCCTCACAATACAACCATGTGCTCCCCTCACAATACAACCATGTGCTCCCCTCACAATACAACCATGTGCTCCCCTCACAATACAACCATGTGCTCCCCTCACAATACAACCATGTGCTCCCCTCACTCTCATCAGTAGACAACAGTAAACACAATACAACCATATGCTCCCCTCACAATACAACCATGTGCTCCCTCACAATGCAACCATGTGCTCCTCTCACAATACAACCATGTGCTCCCCTCACTCTCACCAGTAGACAACAGTAAAAACAATACAACCATGTGCTCCCCTCACTCTCACCAGTAGACAACAGTAACCACAATACAACCATGTGCTCCCCTCACTCTCATCAGTAGACAACAGTAAACACAATACAACCATGTGCTCCCCTCACTCTCACCAGTAGACAACAGTAAACACAATACAACCATGTGCTCCCCTCACTCTCACCAGTAGACAACAGTAACCGCAATACAACCATGTGCTCCCCTCACTCTCACCAGCAGACAACAGTAACCACAGTACAACCATGTGCTCCCCTCACTCTCATCAGTAGACAACAGTAAACACAATACAACCATGTGCTCCCCTCACAATACAACCATGTGCTCCCCTCACAATACAACCATGTGCTCCCCTCACAATACAACCACGTGCTCCCCTCACAATACAACCATGTGCTCCCCTCACTCTCACCAGTAGACAACAGTAACCACAATACAACCATGTGCTCCCCTCACTCTCATCAGTAGACAACAGTAAACACAATACAACCATGTGCTCCCCTCACTCTCACCAGTAGACAACAGTAAACACAATACAACCATGTGCTCCCCTCACTCTCACCAGTAGACAACAGTAACCACAATACAACCATGTGCTCCCCTCACTCTCACCAGTAGACAACAGTAAACACAGTACAACCATGTGCTCCCCTCACAATACAACCATGTGCTCCCCTCACAATACAACCATGTGCTCCCCTCACTCTCATCAGTAGACAACAGTAAACACAATACAACCATGTGCTCCCCTCACAATACAACCATGTGCTCCCCTCACAATACATCCATGTGCTCCCCTCACAATACAACCATGTGCTCCCCTCACAATACAACCATGTGCTCCCCTCACTCTCACCAGTAGACAACAGTAAACACAATACAACCAATGTGCTCCCCTCACTCTCATCAGTAGACAACAGTAAACACAATACAACCATGTGCTCCCCTCACTCTCACCAGTAGACAACAGTAAACACAATACAACCATGTGCTCCCCTCACTCTCATCAGTAGACAACAGTAAACACAATACAACCATGTGCTCCCCTCACTCTCATCAGTAGACAACAGTAAACACAATACAACCATGTGCTCCCCTCACTCTCATCAGTAGACAACAGTAAACACAATACAACCATGTGCTCCCCTCACAATACAACCATGTGCTCCCCTCACAATACAACCATGTGCTCCCCTCACAATACAACCATGTGCTCCCCTCACTCTCACCAGTAGACAGCAGTAACCACAATACAACAATGTGCTTGGACTTGTGACTTTGATGTCCCGACACGTGTCATTTGATTTCCTCGTCTTGTGACGAGGAGTGATTCAAGTGTAAATATATGTGAACAGGGCCCTCTAGTGGCCACAGCAAGCAGCACGTGACGTTGTGTGCTCAACTTGGGGGACAAGCAGTGTTTTTTTAGTTGGAAAACATGGAAGGACACGAGACCCGAGGGACAGGCGATGGTGGTCATTTTGTTCAGTTTAAATATCTGCATCTCTAGTCCTACGATAACCAATTACATGAATATGTCCCTTGACAAAAGGAAACACATCATCTGTTTACTAGTCAGGGAAGAATCAATGTAAACCTGAGAATTAATCACCTCTGATGAAAGGGTTCCAGTTATACTCTTCCCAGGCCTAATCCTAACCAGTACTAGGCTTCCCAGGCCTAATCCTAACCAGTACTAGGCTTCCCAGGCCTAATCCTAACCAGTTCTAGGTTTCCCAGGCCTAATCCTAACCAGTTCTAGGTTTCCCAGGCCTAATCCTAACCAGTTCTAGGTTTCCCAGGCCTAATCATACCTATTACTTTTACAACAACAAATCTTTATAAAAATTTTAAAAAAATATACATCAAATGTTATCGTCCTCTTTCCCATGCTTTACAGTTCTGGTTTTAATCACAGTGAGCTTGAACCCAAAACGACAATACAGAAATGTCCAATCAACCTACGCATCGCTCCCGGCAACGCGAGGCCATTACCTTCCAACAGTAATTGAGCTGTAGAGGACGATACCTTTACAACAGCTTCAGGCCTTTCCTGTGAGACATTCATGGAAACGCTGTGGCCTTTTGCAAGGTAATGGAGGGTGTAGGACAGAGGTGGAGCTGGTGTGTTAAACTAGTTCAATGTCTTTATGGCTCATAGACTCAGTAATGGGCTGTTAACGAAGTTCAGTTCATTGTTTTTATGGCTCATAGACTCATTAATGGGCTGTATGTTGTTCAGTGACAACATACATACTAGTTAGTTTTTCGATTTCTGTGGCAGTTATGTTCAAATAATCACTAGTATATTACTATAATCCCTACTATCCCTACTATATCCCTACTATATCACTATAATCCCTACTATATCACTATAATCCCTACTATATACCTATAATCCCTACTATATCACTCTAATCCCTACTTTATCACTATAATCCCTACTTTATCACTATAATCCCTATTGTAATGACTATAATCCCTACTGTAATCACTAAAATCCTTACTGTAATCATTATACTCCCTACTGTAATCACTACAATCCCTACTGTAATCACTACAATCCCTACTGTAATCACTATAATCCCTACAATAATCACAATTACCCCTACTGTAATCACTATAATCCCTACTGTATCACTCTAATCCATATTGTAATCACTATAATCCCTACTATATCACTCTAATCCCTACTTTATCACTATAATCCCTACTTTATCACTATAATCCCTATTGTAATGACTATAATCCCTACTGTAATCACTAAAATCCTTACTGTAATCATTATACTCCCTACTGTAATCATGACAATCCATACTGTAATCACTACAATCCCTACTGTAATCACTATACTCCCTACTGTAATCACAATTACCCCTACTGTAATCACTATAATCCCTACTGTATCACTCTAATCCCTATTGTAATCACTATAGTCCCTACTGTAATCACTATAATCCCTACTGTAATCACTATAATCCCTACCTTGTCACTATAATCCCTATTGTAATGACTATAATCCCTACTGTAATCACTAAAATCCTTACTGTAATCATTATACTCCCTACTGTAATCACTACAATCCCTACTGTAGTCAACAAACAGATTACCGACCATTTCGAATCTCACCATACCTTCTCTGCTATGCAATCCGGTTTCAGAGCTGGTCATGGGTGTACCTCAGCCACGCTCAAGGTCCTAAACGATATCTTAACCGCCATCGATAAGAAACATTACTGTGCAGCCGTATTCATTGATCTGGCCAAGGCTTTCGACTCTGTCAATCACCATATCCTCATCGGCAGACTCGACAGCCTTGGTTTCTCAAATGATTGCCTCGCCTGGTTCACCAACTACTTCTCTGATAGAGTTCAGTGTGTCAAATCGGAGGGTCTGCTGTCCGGACCTCTGGCAGTCTCTATGGGGGTGCCACAGGGTTCAATTCTTGGACCGACTCTCTTCTCTGTATACATCAATGAGGTCGCTCTTGCTGCTGGTGAGTCCCTGATCCACCTCTACGCAGACGACACCATTCTGTATACTTCCGGCCCTTCTTTGGACACTGTGTTAACAACCCTCCAGGCAAGCTTCAATGCCATACAACTCTCCTTCCGTGGCCTCCAATTGCTCTTAAATACAAGTAAAACTAAATGCATGCTCTTCAACCGATCGCTACCTGCACCTACCCGCCTGTCCAACATCACTACTCTGGACGGCTCTGACTTAGAATACGTGGACAACTACAAATACTTAGGTGTCTGGTTAGACTGTAAACTCTCCTTCCAGACCCATATCAAACATCTCCAATCCAAAGTTAAATCTAGAATTGGCTTCCTATTTCGCAACAAAGCATCCTTCACTCATGCTGCCAAACATACCCTTGTAAAACTGACCATCCTACCAATCCTCGACTTTGGCGATGTCATTTACAAAATAGCCTCCAATACCCTACTCAACAAATTGGATGCAGTCTATCACAGTGCAATCCGTTTTATCACCAAAGCCCCATATACTACCCACCATTGCGACCTGTACGCTCTCGTTGGCTGGCCCTCGCTTCATACTCGTCGCCAAACCCACTGGCTCCATGTCATCTACAAGACCCTGCTAGGTAAAGTCCCCCCTTATCTCAGCTCGCTGGTCACCATAGCATCTCCCACCTGTAGCACACGCTCCAGCAGGTATATCTCTCTAGTCACCCCCAAAACCAATTCTTTCTTTGGCCGCCTCTCCTTCCAGTTCTCTGCTGCCAATGACTGGAACGAACATCAAAAATCTCTGAAACTGGAAACACTTATCTCCCTCACTAGCTTTAAGCACCAACTGTCAGAGCAGCTCACAGATTACTGCACCTGTACATAGCCCACCTATAATTTAGCCCAAACAACTACCTCTTTCCCAACTGTATTTAATTTTTATTTATTTATTTATTTTGCTCCTTTGCACCCCATTATTTTTTATTTCTACTTTGCACATTCTTCCATTGCAAAACTACCATTCCAGTATTTTACTTGCTATATTGTATTTACTTTGCCATCATGGCCTTTTTTGCCTTTACCTCCCTTCTCACCTCATTTGCTCACATTGTATATAGACTTGTTTATACTGCATTATTGACTGTATGTTTGTTTTTACTCCATGTGTAACTCTGTGTCGTTTTATCTGTCGAACTGCTTTGCTTTATCTTGGCCAGGTCGCAATTGTAAATGAGAACTTGTTCTCAACTTGCCTACCTGGTTAAATAAATGTGTTCTCAACTTGCCTACCTGGTTAAATAAATGTGTTCTCAACTTGCCTACCTGGTTAAATAAATGTGTTCTCAACTTGCCTACCTGGTTAAATAAATGTGTTCTCAACTTGCCTACCTGGTTAAATAAATGTGTTCTCAACTTGCCTACCTGGTTAAATAAATGTGTTCTCAACTTGCCGTCCTGGTTAAATAAAGGTGTTCTCAACTAGCCTACCTGGTTAAATAAAGGTGTTCTCAACTAGCCTACCTGGTTAAATAAAGGTGTTCTCAACTAGCCTACCTGGTTAAATAAAGGTGTTCTCAACTAGCCTACCTGGTTAAATAAAGGTGTTCTCAACTAGCCTACCTGGTTAAATAAAGGTGTTCTCAACTAGCCTCCCTGGTTAAATAAAGGTGTTCTCAACTAGCCTACCTGGTTAAATAAAGGTGTTCTCAACTAGCCTACCTGGTTAAATAAAGGTGTTCTCAACTAGACTACCTGGTTAAATAAAGGTGTTCTCAACTAGCCTACCTGGTTAAATAAAGGTGTTCTCAACTAGCCTACCTGGTTAAATAAAGGTGTTCTCAACTAGCCTACCTGGTTAAATAAAGGTGTTCTCAACTAGCCTACCTGGTTAAATAAAGGTGTTCTCAACTAGCCTACCTGGTTAAATAAAGGTGTTCTCAACTAGCCTACCTGGTTAAATAAAGGTGTTCTCAACTAGCCTACCTGGTTAAATAAAGGTGTTCTCAACTAGCCTACCTGGTTAAATAAAGGTGTTCTCAACTAGCCTACCTGGTTAAATAAAGGTGTTCTCAACTAGCCTACCTGGTTAAATAAAGGTGTTCTCAACTAGCCTACCTGGTTAAATAAAGGTGTTCTCAACTAGCCTACCTGGTTAAATAAAGGTGTTCTCAACTAGCCTACCTGGTTAAATAAAGGTGTTCTCAACTAGCCTACCTGGTTAAATAAAGGTGTTCTCAACTAGCCTACCTGGTTAAATAAAGGTGTTCTCAACTAGCCTACCAGGTTAAATAACTAACTAATAAATAAAAAAATATATAAAAAAATCACTATAATCCTACTGTAATCACTATACTCCCTAATGTATCACTCTAATCCCTATTGTAATCACTATAGTCCCTACTGTAATCACTATAATCCCTACTGTAATCACTATAATCCTTACTGTAGTCACTATACTCCCTACTGTAATCACTATAATCCCTAATGTAATCACTATAATCCTTACTATATCACTATAATCCTTACTATATCACTATAATCCCTACCGTACCACTATAATCCCTACCATATCACTATAATCCCTACTATATCACTATAATCCCTACTGTACCACTATAATCCCTACTATATCACTATAATCCATACTGTAATCCCTACTGTAATCACTATAATACCTACTATATCACTATAATCCCTACTATATCACTATAACCCTACTGTACCACTATAATCCCTACTATATACCTATACTCCCTACTATAGCACTATAATCCCTACCGTACCACTATAATCCCTACCATATCACTATAATCCCTACTATATCACTATAATCCCTACTGTACCACTATAATCCCTACTATATCACTATAATCCATACTGTAATCCCTACTGTAATCACTATAATACCTACTGTATCACTCTAATCCCTATTGTAATCACTATAGTCCCTACTGTAATCACTATAATCCCTACTGTAATCACTATAATCCTTACTGTAGTCACTATACTCCCTACTGTAATCACTATAATCCCTAATGTAATCACTATAATCCTTACTATATCACTATAATCCTTACTATATCACTATAATCCCTACCGTACCACTATAATCCCTACCATATCACTATAATCCCTACTATATCACTATAATCCCTACTGTACCACTATAATCCCTACTATATCACTATAATCCATACTGTAATCCCTACTGTAATCACTATAATACCTACTATATCACTATAATCCCTACTATATCACTATAACCCTACTGTACCACTATAATCCCTACTATATACCTATACTCCCTACTATAGCACTATAATCCCTACTATAGCACTATAATCCCTATTGTAATCACTATAATCCCTACTGTAATCACTATAATCCTTACTCTAATCACTATACTCCCTACTGTAATCACTATACTCCCTACTGTAATCACTATAATCCCTACTATATCCCTACTCCCTACTGTAATCACTACAATCCCTACTGTAATCACTACAATCCCTACTGTAGATCAATATAATCCCTACTGTAATCACTATTATCCCTATTGTAATGACTATAATCCCTACTGTTATCACTAAAATCCTTACTGTAATCATTATACTCCCTACTGTAATCACTACAATCCCTACTGTAATCACTACAATCCCCACTGTACATCACTATAATCCCTACCGCAATCACAATTACCCCTACTGTAATCACTATAATCCCTACTGTATCACTCTAATCCCTATTGTAATCACTATAATCCTTACTGTAATCACTATAATCCTTACTGTAATCACTATACTCCCTACTGTAATCACTATAATCCCTACTGTAATCACTATAATCCTTACTATATCACTATAATCCTTACTATATCACTATAATCCCTACCGTACCACTATAATCCCTACTGTAATCACTATAATCCTTACTGTAATCACTATAATTCCTACTATATCACTATACTCCCTACTGTACCACTATAATCCCTACTATATACCTATAATCCCTACTATATCACTCTAATCCCTACTTTATCACTATAATCCCTACTGTATCACTATAATCCCTACTATATCACTATAATCCCTACTATATCACCATA
>NW_022262579.1:113604-141104 GCF_002021735.2 Oncorhynchus kisutch | reverse complement strand
CTCCATGTGCCCAAGAACACCAAGGTAACCTGTGCAACTGGATCCTGGACTTCCTGACGGGCCGCTCCAAGGCAGTGAGACTAGGCAACACATCCACCATGCTGACCCTCAACACGGGGCCCCCCAGGGGTGCGTGCTTAGTCCCATCCTGTACTCCCACAACTGTGTAGCCACGCACGACTCACACACCAGAGATAGGCCTGATCACCGACCCATAAGTTTAATAAATTGCAACAATAAAATAACAAAACTCATATTTTCAGAATACTAAAATAATTGAAAAACAATAACTTGATCTGCAGCAATCGTTTGTAACTTACGCAGGGAGTTTGGAAGCACAAGCTGAGTTTAATAATAGACATAAAGAAAATCCAAAACAGGAGCAGCGTACTGAACGTACCTCAAAATCAATACTTCCTGATGACTGAGGCTACTGAGGGCTATATGAAGGGAGAGTAATCCGGGTGGTGACTGAGGCTACAGAGAGCTATATGAAGGGAGAGTAATCAGGGTGGTGACTGAGGCTACAGAGGGCTATATGAAGGGAGAGTAATCAGGGTGGTGACTGAGGCTTCAGAGGGCTATAATGAAGGGAGAGTAATCAGGGTGATGACTGAGGCTACAGAGGGCTATAATGAAGGGAGAGTAATCAGGGTGGTGACTGAGGCTTCAGAGGGCTATAATGAAGGGAGAGTAATCAGGGTGGTGACTGAGGCTTCAGAGGGCTATAATGAAGGGAGAGTAATCAGGGTGATGACTGAGGCTACAGAGGGCTATAATGAAGGGAGAGTAATCCGGGTGGTCACTGAGGCTACAGAGAGCTATATGAAGGGAGAGTAATCAGGGTGGTGACTGAGGCTGCAGAGGGCTATATGAAGGGAGAGTAATCAGGGTGGTGACTGAGGCTACAGAGGGCTATATGAAGGGAGAGTAATCAGGATGGTGACTGAGGCTACTGAGGGCTATATGAAGGGAGAGTAATCCGGGTGGTGACTGAGGCTACAGAGAGCTATATGAAGGGAGAGTAATCAGGGTGGTGACTGAGGCTACAGAGGGCTATAATGAAGGGAGAGTAATCAGGGTGATGACTGAGGCTACAGAGGGCTATAATGAAGGGAGAGTAATCAGGGTGATGACTGAGGCTACAGAGGGCTATATGAAGGGAGAGTAATCAGGGTGGTGACTGAGGCTACAGAGGGCTATATGAAGGGAGAGTAATCAGGGTGGTGACTGAGGCTACAGAGGGCTATATGAAGGGAGAGTAATCAGGGTGGTGACTGAGGCTACTGAGGGCTATATGAAGGGAGAGTAATCCGGGTGGTGACTGAGGCTACAGAGAGCTATATGAAGGGAGAGTAATCAGGGTGGTGACTGAGGCTACAGAGGGCTATATGAAGGGAGAGTAATCAGGGTGGTGACTGAGGCTACAGAGGGCTATAATGAAGGGAGAGTAATCAGGGTGATGACTGAGGCTACAGAGGGCTATAATGAAGGGAGAGTAATCAGGTCAGAGTCTTCTCTGTCAGAGAAGATGAATACTGCCTGCCAGAGAAGATGACTACTGCCTGTCAGAGAAGATGACTACTGCCTGCCAGAGAAGATGACTACTGCCTGCCAGAGAAGATGACTACTGCCTGTCAGAGAAGATGACTACTGCCTGCCAGAGAAGATGACTACTGCCTGTCAGAGAAGATGACTACTGCCTGCCAGAGAAGATGACTACTGCCTGCCAGAGAAGATGACTACTGCCTGTCAGAGAAGATGACTACTGCCTGTCAGAGAAGATGACTACTGCCTGCCAGAGAAGATGACTACTGCCTGTCAGAGAAGATGACTACTGCCTGTCAGAGAAGATGACTACTGCCTGCCAGAGAAGATGACTACTGCCTGTCAGAGAAGATGACTACTGCCTGTCAGAGAAGATGACTACTGCCTGCCAAAGAAGATGACTACTGCCTGTCAGAGAAGATGACTACTGCCTGTCAGAGAAGATGACTACTGCCTGCCAGAGAAGATGACTACTGCCTGTCAGAGAAGATGACTACTGCCTGTCAGAGAAGATGACTACTGCCTGCCAGAGAAGATGACTACTGCCTGCCAGAGAAGATGACTACTGCCTGTCAGAGAAGATGACTACTGCCTGTCAGAGAAGATGACTACTGCCTGCCAGAGAAGATGACTACTGCCTGTCAGAGAAGATGACTACTGCCTGTCAGAGAAGATGACTACTGCCTGTCAGAGAAGATGACTACTGCCTGCCAGAGAAGATGACTACTGCCTGTCAGAGAAGATGACTACTGCCTGTCAGAGAAGATGACAACTGCCTGTCAGAGAAGATGACTACTGCATGTCAGAGAAGATGACTACTGCCTGTCAGAGAAGATGACTACTGCCTGTCAGAGAAGATGACTACTGCCTGTCAGAGAAGATGAATACTGCCTGCCAGAGAAGATGACTATATTCACTATCACCTGGAAGAGATATGTTTTTCACTGCGGCAGGCAGTTACAGTTTTTCTTGCATTGATTTGCTTGAATGAGGTCATATCCTGCATTAATTATCATACAGGAAGAGTGTCTTTGTTTTGACAATAGGGCAATTCTCCAATGAATAATCCTTTATGACTCAATGCCATTATCATTGATCTGAGCCAATGGTGCAGTTTCACACTAGGACCAGCAGGGGGCAGTAAGCACTATGAAATCAGCATACTACCATTAAAGGGACAATCTACATTTCAAACCATAACAAAGGAACACCCCCGCCACTGTTTCGGTAAACAAATGAGGGATGGGGATTGAGACATGTAACCTCTCTCAAATTCATAGACAGACCTGTGGATGATGCAAGGACTGACCATCCATGATATCAACATTACAGTTTAACCATGTTTTGAGGCTGTACAGTGTTTGTTTACAATTACATTGTTTGCAAAGACAGGATTTTTTTTTTTTGAAACGTATATTTTTTGGTTCTGATGGGGTTTGACAGTTGAACTGAGCTCACGGGTATCTATAATTGATTTAAAAGTCAAAAAAATCGATTTAGCGAATACAAATTGCCCCTTTTAAAGATGATATTCAGCAGGGAAATCTCCGATAGAGACGCTGCATTGACAGATAAACAAACTCATTACGTCTGAAGGTCAGGGCTGTTTGTGACGCCAATCATTTTTTTCCCATGAATAGAGAGACATATATATGAAGAACAAAGAAAAACTGGAACAATATGAACAAACATGTGGGTAGATATCTTGTTTCCGTTGTATCATGTTATGGAGATATACAACGAGCCTGAGGGCCAAATTTGCAGACAGAAGAGAGCTCTGACTATGTGTGTGGCATACAGCCCACTGCAGCTGCACGGGAACAATGGGTGTCATAGTGAAAGAGATGGTGTGAGAGAGAGAGAGAGAGAGCGAGAGCGAGAGAGAGAGAGAGAGAGGGAGAGAGAGAGGGAGAGAGGGAGAGAGAGAGGGAGAGAGGGAGAGAGAGAGGGAGACAGAGAGAGAGAGGGAGGGAGGCAGAGACAGAGAGAGAGAGAGAGACAGAGAGAGAGAGAGAGAGAAAGAGTCAGTGGTACCATACCACTCAGACTGGTTCTGGTGCTGTGTCCTCTATGACAGAGAGAGAGAGAAACAGTCAGTGGAACAGTACCACTGAGAGGACTGGTTCTGGTGCTGTGTCCTCTATGGTGCATCAGCATCATCTCCTCTGGCTGGTGGTCAGAGTGCCTCTCCTCCCTCCTCTCTTCCGCCCGCCTCTCCATCTCTCTCAGTCTGCCCTGAGAGCGAATGATGAAGTGTGGTCTGGATCGCTCCAGAGCCTCCTGTATGTGGGCCAAAAGCAGAGATGTTTTAGTCATTTAGTAGACACTCTTATCTAAACTGACCTAATGTCAGTGCATTCAACTAACGTGATTACAACATCGATCTGCCCTGTGAGAGTGAGCTTCAGCAGGGGGCCGAGGACACTGCCCTGAGGTATGCCTGGAACTCCTGATGCTGGCACACTTCATGTGGAGGGAGGCTGGCTAGGAGCTGGTATTCTTCATGTGGAGGGAGGCTGGCTAGGAGCTAGCTAGGAGCTGGCTAGGAGCTGGTACTATTCATGTGGAGGGAAGCTGGCTAGGAGCTGGCTAGGAGCTAGCTAGGAGCTGGCTAGGAGCTGGCTAGGAGCTGGTATTCTTCATGAAGAGGGAGGATGGCTAGGAGCTGGCTAGGAGCTGGCTAGGAGATGGTACTCTTCATGTGGAGGGAGGCTGGCTGGGAGCTGGCTAGGAGCTGGTATTCTTCATGTGGAGGGAGGCTGGCTAGAAGCTGGCTAGGAGCTGGTATTCTTCATGTGGAGGGAGGCTGGCTAGGAGCTGGCTAGGAGCTGGTATTCTTCATGTAGAGGGAGGCTGGCTAGGAGCTGGTATTCTTCATGTGGAGGGAGGCTGGCTAGGAGCTGGTATTCTTCATGTGTAGGGAGGCTGGCTAGGAGCTGGCTAGGAGCTGGCTAGGTGCTGGCTAGGAGCTGGCTAGGAGCTGGTATTCTTCATGTGGAGGGAGGCAGGCTAGGAGCTAGCTAGGAGCTGGTATTCTTCATGTGGAGGGAGGCTGGCTAGGAGCTGGCTAGGAGCTGGCTAGGAGCTGGTATTCTTCATGTGGAGGGAGGCTGGCTAGGAGCTGATATTCTTCATGTGGAGGGAGGCTGGCTAGGTGCTGGCTAAGAGCTGGCTAGGAGCTGGTACTCTTCATGTGGAGGGAGGCTGGCTAGGAGCTGGTACTCTTCATGTGGAGGGAGGCTGGCTAGGAGTTGGTATTCTTCATGTGGAGGGAGGCTGGCTAGGAGCTGGTATTCTTCATGTGGAGGGAGGCTGGCTAGGTGCTGGCTAGGAGCTGGCTAGGAGCTGGTACTCTTCATGTGGAGGGAGGCTGGCTATGAGCTGGTACTCTTCATGTGGAGGGAGGCTGGCTAGGAGCTGGTGCTCTTCATGAGGAGGGAAGCTGGCTAGGAGCTGGTACTTTCATGTGGAGGGAGGCTGGCTAGGAGCTGGTATTCTTCATGTGGAGGGAGGCTGGCTAGGAGCTGGTATTCTTCATGTGGAGGGAGGCTGGTTAGGAGCTGGCTAGGTGCTGGCTAGGAGCTGGTATTCTTCATGTGGAGGGAGGCTGACTAGGAGCTGGTATTCTTCATGTGGAGGGAGGCTGGCTAGGAGCTGGCTAGGAGCTGGCTAGGAGCTGGTATTCTTCATGTGGAGGGAGGCTGGCTAGGAGCTGGCTAGGAGCTGGCTAGGAGCTGGTACTCTTCATGTGGAGGGAGGCTGGCTAGTAGATGGCTATGAGCTGGCTAGGAGCTGGCTAGGAGCTGGTATTCTTCATGTGGAGGGAGGCTGGCTAGGAGCTGGTATTCTTCATGTGGAGGGAGGCTGGCTAGGAGATGGCTATGAGCTGGCTAGGAGATGGCTAGGAGGTGGTATTCTTCACGTGGAGGGAGGCTGGCTAGGAGATGGCTATGAGCTGGCTAGGAGCTGGTACTCTTCATGTGGAGGGAGGCTGGCTAGGAGATGGCTATGAGCTGGCTAGGAGCTGGCTAGGAGCTGGTATTCTTCATGTGGAGGGAGGCTGGCTATGAGCTGGTACTCTTCATGTGGAGGGAGGCTGGCTAGGAGCTGGTGCTCTTCATAAGGAGGGAGGCTGGCTAGGAGCTGGTACTCTTCGTGTGGAGGGAGGCTGGCTAGGAGTTGGTATTCTTCATGTGGAAGGAGGCTAGCTAGGAGCTGGTATTCTTCATGTGGAGGGAGGCTGGCTAGGTGCTGGCTAGGAGCTGGCTAGGAGCTGGTACTCTTCATGTGGAGGGAGTCTGGCTATGAGCTGGTACTCTTCATGTGGAGGGAGGATGGCTAGGAGCTGGTGCTCTTCATGAGGATGGAGGCTGGCTAGGAGCTGGTACTCTTCATGTGGAGGGAGGCTGGCTAGGAGCTGTTATTCTTCATGTGGAGGGAGGCTGGCTAGGAGCTGGCTAGGAGCTGGCTAGGAGCTGGTATTCTTCATGTGGAGGGAGGCTGGCTAGGAGATGGCTAGGCGCTGGCTAGGAGCTGGTACTCTTCATGTGGAGGGAGCTGGCTAGGAGATTGCTATGAGCTGGCTAGGAGCTGGTATTCTTCATGTGGAGGGAGGCTGGCTAGGAGCTGGCTAGATGCTGGCTAGGAGCTGGTATTCTTCATGTGGAGGGAGGCTGGCTAGGAGCTGGTATTCTTCATGTGGAGGGAGGCTGGCTAGGAGCTGGTATTCTTCATGTGGAGGGAGCCTGGCTAGGAGCTGGCTAGGAGCTGGCTAGGAGCTTGTACTCTTCATGTTGAGGGAGGCTGGCTAGGAGATGGCTAGGAGCTGGCTAGGAGCTGGCTAGGAGCTGGTATTCTTCATGTGGAGGGAGGCTGGCTAGGAGCTGGTATTCTTCATGTGGAGGGAGGCTGGCTAGGAGATGGCTAGGCGCTGGCTAGGAGCTGGTACTCTTCATGTGGAGGGAGCTGGCTAGGAGATTGCTATGAGCTGGCTAGGAGCTGGCTAGGAGCTGGTATTCTTCATGTGGAGGGAGGCTGGCTAGGAGCTGGCTAGATGCTGGCTAGGAGCTGGTATTCTTCATGTGGAGGGAGGCTGGCTAGGAGCTGGTATTCTTCATGTGGAGGGAGGCTGGCTAGGAGCTGGTATTCTTCATGTGGAGGGAGCCTGGCTAGGAGCTGGCTAGGAGCTGGCTAGGAGCTGGTACTCTTCATGTTGAGGGAGGCTGGCTAGGAGATGGCTAGGAGCTGGCTAGGAGCTGGCTAGGAGCTGGTATTCTTCATGTGGAGGGAGGCTGGCTAGGAGCTGGTATTCTTCATGTGGAGGGAGGCTGGCTAGGCGCTGGCGCATGTTGTGTTACTATTGATTTCTCCCTTACAGAAATGTAGTGTGTGTTTTTTCGCCGCAGAGGAAAAATATAACAAGATACAGTCCCAGCATGCAACATCTCTGACTTGACTATGCTGAGAGATGAACAGGCCTGTTGTGAAAGCATTACGCCTGGAGCCCAAGACACGTCTTTCATCATCAAGTTTCATGAGTTCACTGCATCCAGAACTTCAACTTACCCTGGGTGATGGAATGTTGACTTTGCTTGTTTCCGGGTCAGAGTCAGAATTCAGGGGAATAAACCCAACATCAATCTGGGTTGTGTGATGTTTGGTTCTGGTGGTCTCACCAGGGTCTAGTCTGTTGTCATCAGTCCTGGGTCGCACACAACCACCAGCATCCTTCACTAGAAGTGAGTGAGTGAGTGAGTGAGTGAGTGAGTGAGTGAGTGAGTGAGTGAGTGAGTGAGTGAGTGAGTGAGAGAGAGAGAGACAGAGAGAGACAGAGAGAGAGAGAGAGAGAGAGAGAGAGAGAGAGAGAGAGAGAGAGAGAGAGAGAGAGAGAGAGAGAGAGCGAGAGAGAGAAAGAGAGAGAGAGAGAGAGAGAGAGAGAGAGAGAGAAGGGTAGAGAGAGAGAGAGAGAGAGAGAGAGAGAGAGAGAGAGAGAGAAGGGTAGAGAGAGAGAGAGAGAGAGAGAGAGAGAGAGAGAGAGAGAGAGAGAGAGAGAGAGAGAGAAGGGTAGAGAGAGAGAGAGAGAGAGAGAGAGAGAGAGAGAGAGAGAGAAAGAAAAGAGAGGGTGTGTTGATTGCTCGTTCTCTCTCAAACAAATTCAATAAACTTTATATAACAAATTATTTATCCTTCCAATAACTTTATTTTACCTTTCAATCAAAAATGGGATTTATAATCTGAACTCAAGACAATTGTCTGATTATAAAGACAATTTCAGGAACAATTAACTTGACACACACACAGAGAGAGAAACCTTAAAGCAAGACACATGTTGTTTCTCTTAATGCCTACTCAAAAGTTAGAACCCAGCAACATTACTGACATTTAACTGAAATTCTTTCAAGGATCGATATTTGTTACGAGCTAATCTCTGTGAAGGTCATTAACGTCTAGGCAAAAACTTTAAAAACAGCAACAATACCCAGTGCTTTTCCCCCCTCCGGTGTTGTGGGTGACCTTGAGTCCTGTGTAGAAAGGTCATGTGGTGTTGTCTTCCTCAGGCTCAGTTGTCTCTGGAGTTTGATATGAGCTATGACGGCGGCGGCGTTGAGGGCCAGGACAGCCTCAGGAGACTGCTGATGTGACTGGGGCTCTGAAACACAGGACGCCTTTGTTAGACAGCCTCAGGAGACTGCTGATGTGATTGGGGCTCTGAAACACAGGACGCCTTTGTTAGACAGTTAGCGACAAATCAATATGCTTATTTGGATGACTTTTAGAAAATAGTTGAAGTTGTGCCAACCAAGATCAATATACATACAATTAAATGAATGATGTATTTTCCTAAGTGACATAGAGAATGTATTACATGAGTAGGCCTGTAATTAATGATGTATTTTCCTAAGTGACATAGAGAATGTATTACATGAGTAGGCCAGTAATTAATGATGTATTTTCCTAAGTGACATAGAGAATGTATTACATGAGTAGGTCTGTAATTAATTATGTATTTTCCTAAGTGACATAGAGAATGTATTACATGAGTAGGCCTGTAATTAATGATGTATTTTCCTAAGTGACATAGAGAATGTATTACATGAGTAGGCCTGTCATTAATGGTGTATTTTCCTAAGTGACATAGAGAATGTATTACATGAGTAGGCCTGTCATTAATGATGTATTTTCCTAAGTGACATAGAGAATGTATTACATGAGTAGGCCTGTAATTAATGATGTATTTTCCTAAGTGACATAGATAATGTATTACATGAGTAGGCCTGTCATTAATGATGTATTTTCCTAAGTGACATAGAGAATGTATTTCATGAGTAGGCCTGTAATTAATGATGTATTTTCCTAAGTGACATAGATAATGTATTACATGAGTAGGCCTGTCATTAATGATGTATTTTCCTAAGTGACATAGATAATGTATTACATGAGTAGGCCTGTAATTAATGATGTATTTTACTAAGTGACATAGAGAATGTATTACATGAGTAGGCCTGTAATTAATGATGTATTTTCCTAAGTGACATAGAGAATGTATTACATGAGTAGGCCTGTAATTAATGATGTATTTTCCTAAATGACATAGAGAATGTATTACATGAGTAGGCCTGTAATTAATGATGTATTTCCCTAAGTGACATAGAGAATGTATTACATGAGTAGGTCTGTAATTAATGATGTATTTTCCTAAGTGACATAGAGAATGTATTACATGAGTAGGTCTGTAATTAATTATGTATTTTCCTAAGTGACATAGAGAATGTATTACATGAGTAGGCCTGTAGTCCTTGTTGGAATTAAATCCCCTTTGTGTGAAAAAACATTTAGAACACAACAATGACAAAATTACAGGATACAAGAGGCTAAAGTTTATTAAAAGTGTAACTCTGTGTTGTTGTATGTCTCAAACTGCTTTGCTTTATCTTGGCCAGGTCGCAGTTGTAAATGAGAACTTGTTCTCAACTAGCCTACCTGGTTGAATAAAGGTTAAATAAAAATAAATACAATTTTTTTCCTGCCAGTCCTGCTACAGGTATATTATACTCCATAACATTCCTCTCCTACTGGTGTCAGGTGGTATATTATACTCCATAACATTCCCCTCCTACTGGTGTCAGGTGGTATAGTATACTCCATAACATTCCCCTCCTATTGGTGTCAGGTGGTATATTATACTCCATAACATTCCTCTCCTACTGGTGTCAGGTGGTATATTATACTCCATAACATTCCTCTCCTACTGGTGTCAGGTGGTATATTATACTCCATAACATTCCTCTCCTACTGGTGTCAGGTGGTATATTATACCCCAAAAACATTCCTCTCCTACTGGTGTCAGGTGGTATATTATACTCCATAACATTCCTCTCCTACTGGTGTCAGGTGGTATATTAAACTCCATAACATTCCTCTCCTACTGGTGTCAGGTGGTATATTATACTCCATAACATTCCTCTCCTACTGGTGTCAGGTGGTATATTATACTCCATAACATTCTTCTCCTACTGGTGTCAGGTGGTATATTATACTCCATAACATTCCTCTCCTACTGGTGTCAGGTGGTATATTATACTCCATAACATTCCTCTCCTACTGGTGTCAGGTGGTATATTATACTCCATAACATTCCTCTCCTACTGGTGTCAGGTGGTACAGTACACCATAATTTGCAAATAAATTCATTAAAAATACATGTGATTTTCAGGATTTTTTTTCTCATTTTGTCTGTCATAGTTGACCTATGATGAAAATTACAGGCCTCTCTCATCTTTTTACGTGGGAGAACTTGCACAATTGGTGGCTGACTAAATACTTTTTTTGCCCCACTGTACCTATGCAACCAAACTACATCAAACATTTACTTTAAGCTGATGCGCCTCAGGCCTAGGTAATTAACGAATGACACTCGTAATGAGCCTGATTAAAAAATAATGAGAAAATTTCACACAGGGAAGCGTGAGAGCATGAAGAAGGGAATAGCTGCAGAGACAGCATGCAGAAAGCTCTCAGCGAGATCCACCGTTACTTATTGAAGTGACGGTCTCTCTTTCAGACATGCAATAGTACTACACCCTAGACTGCAGTACTGGAGGACACAATTACATGCTCAATATATGTATTCTTCTATTTCAAATACATAACAAACTCTATAAATGTATTGTGTTATTATAATATAGAATACTGTATAATACTGTGTTATTATAATATAGAATACTGTATAATTATAATATAGAATACTGTATAATACTGTGTTATTATAATATAGAATACTGTATAATACTGTGTTATTATAATATAGAATACTGTATAATTATAATATAGAATACTGTATAATACCGTGTTATTATAATATAGAATACTGTATAATACCGTGTTATTATAATATAGAATACTGTATAATACTGTGTTATTATAATATAGAATACTGTATTATACTGTGTTATTATAATATAGAATACTGCATTATACTGTGTTATTATAATATAGAATACTGTATAATACTGTGTTATTATAATATAGAATACTGTGTTATTATAATATAGAATACTGTATAATACCGTGTTATTATAATATAGAATACTGTATAATACTGTGTTATTATAATATAGAATACTGTATTATACTGTGTTATTATAATATAGAATACTGCATTATACTGTGTTATTATAATATAGAATACTGTATAATACTGTGTTATTATAATATAGAATACTGTATTATACTGTGTTATTATAATATAGAATACTGCATTATACTGTGTTATTATAATATAGAATACTGTATAATACTGTGTTATTATAATATAGAATACTGTATAATACTGTGTTATTATAATATAGAATACTGTATAATACTGTGTTATTGTAATATAGAATACTGTATAATTCTAATATAGAATACTGTATAATACTGTGTTATTATAATATAGAATACTGTATAATTATAATATAGAATACTGTATAATACTGTGTTATTATAATATAGAATACTGTATAATACTGTGTTATTATAATATAGAATACTGTATAATTATAATATAGAATACTGTATAATACTGTGTTATAATATAGAATACTGTATAATACTGTGTTATTGTAATATAGAATACTGTGTTATTATAATATAGAATACTGTATAATACTGTGTTATAATATAGAATACTGTATAATACTGTGTTATTATAATATAGAATACTGTATAATTAATGTGTTATTATAATATAGAATACTGTCTTATACTGTGTTATTACAATATAGAATACTGTATAATACTGTGTTATTATAATATAGAATACTGTATAATTAATTTGTTATTATAATATAGAATACTGTATAATACTGTGTTATTATAATATAGAATACTGTATTATACTGTGTTATTATAATATAGAATACTGTATAATACTGTGTTATTATAATATAGAATACTGTATTATACTGTGTTATTATAATATAGAATACTGTGTAATTATAATATAGAATACTGTATAATACTGTGTTATTATAATATAGAATACTGTATAATACTGTGTTATTATAATATAGAATACTGTATTATACTGTGTTATTATAATATAGAATACTGTGTAATTATAATATAGAATACTGTATAATACTGTGTTATTATAATATAGAATACTGTATAATACTGTGTTATTATAATATAGAATACTGTATAATTATAATATAGAATACTGTATAATAATGTGTTATTATAATATAGAATACTGTATAATACTGTGTTATTATAATATAGAATACTGTGTTATTATAATATAGAATACTGTATAATACTATGTTATTATAATATAGAATACTGTGTTATTATAATATAGAATACTGTATAATACTATGTTATTATAATATAGAATACTGTATATACTGTGTTACTATAATATAGAATACTGTATAATACTGTGTTATTATAATATAGAATACTGTATAATACTGTGTTATTATAATATAGAATACTGTATTATACTGTGTTATTATAATATAGAATACTGTATAATACTGTGTTATTATAATATAGAATACTGTATAATTATAATATAGAATACTGTATTATACTGTGTTATTAGAATATAGAATACTGTATAATGATATGGCTGTATTGTTAGGGAGTTGAAGCCAGACCAGGAGGCTGTGTGACAGTGTTATTGTAATATAGAATACTGTATAATGATATGGCTGTATTGTTAGGGAGTTGAAGCCAGACCAGGAGGCTGTGTGACAGTGTTATTATAATATAGAATACTGTATAATGATATGGCTGTATTGTTAGGGAGTTGAAGCCAGACCAGGAGGCTGTGTGACAGTGTTATTATAATATAGAATACTGTATAATGATATGGCTGTATTGTTAGGGAGTTGAAGCCAGACCAGGAGGCTGTGTGCTTTCAATCAGTTCCACTAAGTCTTCTATTATTTCTATCACATTAAGCAGTTCTTAATTCCCCTGGAATCCTCTCTCCCTCTCTGCCTTCTCTCCGCCTGTGAAAAAAGGACAGATATACAAAGGATGCGTGGGAAAATGAAAGAGAGATAGAGAGAGAGAGAGTGCGAGATAGAGAGCTAGAGAGAGAAAGAGAGCTAGAGAGAGCTAGAGAGAGTGCGAGATAGAGAGCTAGAGAGAGAGATAGAGAGTGAGAGATAGAGAGTGAGAGATAGAGAGAGAAAGAGAGCTAGAGAGAGAAAGAGAGCTAGAGAGAGAGAGAGATAGAGAGTGAGAGAGCTAGAAAGAGAGAAAAAGAGATCAAGAGAGCTAGAGAGAGAGAGAGAGAGAGACAGAGAGAGAGAGAGAGAGAGAGAGAGACAGAGGAGAGAGAGAGAGAGAGAGAGAGAGAGAGAGAAGAGAGAGAGAGAGAGAGAGACAAAGACAGAGACAGAGAGAGAGAGAGACAGAGAGAGAGAGATGACAGAGAGAGAGAGAGAGAGACAGAGAGAGAGAGAAGAGAGAGAGAGAGAGAGAGAAGAGATAAGAGAGAGAGAGAGAGATAGGAGAGAGAGAGAGAGAGAGACAGAGAGAGAGAGAGAGAGAGAGAGAGAGAGAGCGAGAGAAGGAGAGACAGAGAGAAGAGACAGAAGAATAGGGAGAGAGAAGAGAGAGACGAGACAAGAGTGAGAGAGAGAATAGAGAACAGAGAGCGAGAGAGAGAGAGAGACAGAAGAGAGAGAGCAGGAGAAGATCGAGACATGAGAGAGAGAAGAGAGAGAGATAGAGACAGAGAGCGACGAGGGAGATAGAGACAGAGAGAGAGAGGAGAGAAGAGAAGAGAGAGAGTAGAGAACAGAGAGAGGAGAGAGAGAGATAGAGACAGGAGAGCGAGAGAGAGAGATAGAGACAGAGAGCGAGAGAGAGAGAGAGGAGAGACCCAGAGAGAGAGAAGAAAGAGAGAGATAGAGACAAAGAGGAAGAGAGGAGATTAGAGACAGAAAGATAGAGAGAGAGAGAGAGAGAGAGAGAGAGAGAGAGAGAGAGAAAGATAGAGAGAGAGAGAGAGAGACAGAGAGAGAGAGAGAGAGAGAGAGAGATAGAGACAGAGAGAGAGAGAGATAGAGACAGAGAGCGAGAGAGAGAGAGAGAGACATAGAGAGAGAGATAGAGACAGAGAGAGAGAGAGATAGAGGACAGAGGAGAAGAGAGAGAGAGAGAGACATAGAGAGAGAGATAGAGACAGAGAGAGAGAGAGAGAGAGAGAGAGAGAGAGAGAGAGAGGAGCGGAGGAGAGAGAGAGAGAGATAGAGACAGAGAGCGAGCGAGAGAGAGAGAGAGAGACATAGAGAGCTAGAAAGGACCTCCTCTCTGCTTCAGGGTAACAGTGCTGTCTGAACCACCGCTGATGCAGATACCCTGCAGTGAGAGTTTCATTTAAACTGAGGAGATTCATCGCTGTATAATAATAAAATAAGGTTCCATCAAGGAAGAGGAGAAATCAAACCTGAGAGTGGTGAAGTGTGTATGACAAATAAACACCTTCTATAGCATCACATACACACACACACACACACACACACACACACACACAGGGTAAGACTGAGGAGAAATCAAACCTGAGAGTGGTGAAGTGTGTATGACAATAAACACCTTCTATAGCATCACATACACACAGAGACACACACACACACACACACACACAGGGTAAGACTGAGGAGAAATCAAACCTGAGAGTGGTGAAGTGTGTATGACAAATAAACACCTTCTATAGCATCACATACACACACACACACACACACACACACACACACACACACACACATATACACACAGAGACACAGAGACAAAACACACACATATACACACACACACACACACACACACACACACACACACACACAGAGACACACACACACACACACACACACACACACACACACACACACACACACACACATATACACACACACACACACACACACACACACACACACACACACACACACCACACACACACACACACACACAGGGTAAGACTGAGGAGAAATCAAACCTGAGAGTGGTGAAGTGTGTATGACAAATAAACACATTCTATAGCATCACATACACACAGAGACACACACACACACACACACACACACACACACACACAGAGACACACACACACACACACACACACACACACACACACACACACACACACACACACACACACACACACACACACACACACACACACACACACACACACACACACACACACAGAGACAAAACACACACACACACACACACACACACACACACACACACACACACACACACACACACACACACACACACACACACACACACACACACACACAGAGACAAAACACACACATATACACACACACACACACACACACACACACACACACACACACACACACACACACACACACACACACACACACACAGAGACAAAACACACACATATACACACACACACACACACACACACACACACACACACACACACACACACACACACACACACACACACAGAGACAAAACACACACACACACACACACACACACACACACACACACACACACACACAGAGACACACACACACACACACACACACACACACACACACACACACACACACACACACACACACACAGAGACACACACACACACACACACACACACACACACACACACACACACAGAGACAAAACACACACATATACACACACACACACACACACACAATATACTTAGACAATGCTCTAATACAGAGACTGGTACAGTCAGTCCAGAGGAGGCTGGTGGGAGGAGCTATAGGAGGACGGGCTCATTGTAATATCTGGAATGGAATTCATTGAACGCTCTCAACAACATCAAACCACATGACCCTGTTCCATTTATTACATCCCAGCCTTTACAATGAGCCTGTCCTCCTACAGCTCCTCTCACCAGCCTCCACTGAGTCAGTCAGAGTCATATGTAGTCATTTCCTATCAACAGCTCTGGGTACCGTGAGACAGTAACTCCTACCTTGGTGCTTGATGAGAGTGATAGCTGGAGGTTGTGGTTGGCTGCTCCTGGCATCTGCCTGGTGTGGATGTTGTGTTAGATCTCCTTCTCTCTCAGTCCCTATTCCCTCTGGTCTGGAGGACTCTGTCTCCAGGGGACACATCTCCCTGTGCCTGCCTGCTGGTCTGGAGGACTCTGTCTCTGGGGGGCACATCTCCCTGTCCCTGCCTGCTGGTCTGGAGGACTCTGTCTCTAGGGGACACATCTCCCTGTCCCTGCCTGCTGGTCTGGAGGACTCTGTCTCTGGGGGACACATCTCCCTGTCCCTGCCTGCTGGTCTGGAGGACTCTGACTCTGGGGGACACATCTCTCTCTCCGTCCCTATTCCCTCTGGTCTGGAGGACTCTGTCTCCAGGGGGCACATCTCCCTGTCCCTGCCTGCTGGTCTGGAGGACTCTGTCTCTGGGGGGCACATCTCCCTGTCCCTGCCTGCTGGTCTGGAGGACTCTGTCTCTGGGGGACACATCTCCCTGTCCCTGCCTGCTGGTCCAGCACTGATGGAAGAGCTAGAATATCCAGTATTTAATCTACTGTTGCTGGTAGCAGTGTCCTTGACCCAGTCCCTCACTGGGTCAATATTAGAATTCTGGGTCTGGTTAGGAAGTCCCATGCTCCAATGCCCGGGTCCAGCTTGTGTAACAGTAACAGTCTCTGGGCTCCAGTTCCCGGGTCCAGCTTGTGTAACAGTAACAGTCTCTGGGCTCCAGTTCCCGGGTCCAGCTTGTTTAACAGTCTCTGGGCTCCAGTGGCCAAATACATTAGCATAGCAGCTCGCTGGTCTCCTGGCTCTGTCCCGAGCCCGTCTCTCTTCGCCTACTCTCTCTACACCAACCTTCTCTATGGACGTCTCTGTGGAAGAGGGAGAAGAGGGGTTGATGAACAGCATCAGGGTAGACTTCTGTATTGGCTTCCCTCCACCTCTGCTTCCCTCTGGGTCCCTCAAAGCAACTGTAGTGGTTGAGGTGGACTTGTTTGGAGTCAGGAACAGAGCAGAGTTGGGCCTGTCTATCCTGTCCATAGATGATTCTAGAAGGTACTGGGAGGGAGGGGTGCTCTGGAGTGATTCCACAGAGTTCCTATTTGAATTCATGGCTCCTTGTTGCCACGGGGATTGTTGCCACGGGGATGTGTGTCCGTACACTCCCTCTGTGTAACTGTGTCTGTACTCTGACGGCCTACTGCTGCTTCTGTTCACACCTCTGGCATCCTGACCTGGGCTGTATCTCTCTCTGTGCTCGGTCACTTTTATGACGGTGGCTTTTCTCCTGTGAACCGCCGTGCCCTGATCATTTGGTTGGTCACCTGACACAGATGAAACAGGGCTCTGCCTTCCGTTCAGTCGGTTGACAGGTTCAGAGGTCATCCTTCTGTGCTCGGTCACTTTGATTATGGTGGCGGTGGACTTTCTCCTGAGGGTGACAGGGGTAGAGCTGGGGTCGTTGCCGGTGGGGTGGTGGTGATGGACCTGGTCCTGCTGGGTGACAGAGGTGCAGGTGGTGGAGAGTCTGGCCTGGTTTGTGTGGTAGCTCTGGGGACTGGGGGTTTTATAGCCTGGGACCCTGGCCTCGTCGCAGTGGTAGCTCTGGGGCCTGGGGGTTTTATATCCTGGGACTCTGGCCTCTTCGCAGTGGTAGCTCTGGGGACTGGGGGTTTTATAGCCTGGGACACTGGCCTCGTCGCAGTGGTAGCTCTGGGGCCTGGGGGTTTTATAGCCTGGGACACTGGCCTCGTCACAGTGGTAGCTCTGGGGCCTGGGGGCTTTATAGCCTGGGACCCTGGTCTCGTCAGAGTGGTAGCTCTGGGGTCTGGGGGCTTTATAGCCTGGGACCCTGGTCTCGTCAGAGTGGTAGCTCTGGGGTCTGGGGGCTCTAGATCCAGGGCTCAGAGGTCTAGACCCAGGGAGGCTTGTCATCCTGGAGATCTTCTTGGTGGCGATGGTAATGGAGGAGAAGGCTGGTGTAGTTGTCTTCAGGACGATGGTAGCACCTGTAGTGGTCCCAGGGGCCGGGGGTGATACTACCCCAGCAGGAGAAGTTTGTGGAAGACAACTTGTTCGTTTTTGTAGAGAGGTTGCTCTGTAAGGCTCTGAGCTGGTTCTGTAAGGAGTTAACTCAGCGTGTGAAGGTTTCTGTTGGACGCTGTTTGTCCTACATAGAGAGTTGTTGCTCCTGTACGGTGCACATTTGGTTCCAGAAGGGGATATCTCAGTGTGTGAAGGATTATTTTGGACTGTTGGCCTGATCGTCCAGGGAGAAGACGTTTGGAAGCTATTGGTCCTGTGTAGAGAAGATCTCCAGCAGGGTTCTGAGTCTGAGTCGTCCCCAGGTTGGATTCCAGGAGACTGTGAGCTGGTCCCATAGGGTGGAACCTCAGTGTGTGAAGGTTGTTGGTTGTTGCTGGTTGTCCTGTGTAGAGGGCTCTTCCTGGCAGGCTCTGAGGTAGTGTTAGCCCCGGGGAGGGAGTTGTTAGACTGGGTAGGAGTCCCACTACCACTGAGGTGTGATGATGTCCTGCTAGCCCAACTTCTCCTCTGATCCTGCCAACCTAAAGACCTGTTGTCCCTCTCCATTGGCACTGAGCTTTTCTTGCCTGAGACCTGTGGGAAAGGAGAAGCAGAAGCAGAAGGAGAAGAAGAAGAAGAAGGATAATAATGTAGATTGGGTGTCTTCAAAATGTGTTAGTTAAACCACTATCTGTTTCAGCTGTCTTCATAATGTGTTAGTTAAACCACTAGCTGTTTCAGCTGTCTTCATAATGTGTTAAACCACTATCTGTTTCAGCTGTCTTCATAATGTGTTAGTTAAACCACTATCTGTTTCAGCTGTCTTCATAATGTGTTAGTTAAACCACTATCTGTTTCAGCTGTCTTCATAATGTGTTAGTTAAACCACTAGTTGTTTCAGCTGTCTTCATAATGTGTTAGTTAAACCACTATCTGTTTCAGCTGACTTCATAATGTGTTAGTTAAACCACTATCTGTTTCAGCTGTCTTCATAATGTGTTAGTTAAACCACTATCTGTTTCAGCTGTCTTCATAATGTGTTAGTTAAACCACTAGCTGTTTCAGCTGTCTTCATAATGTGTTAAACCACTATCTGTTTCAGGTGTCTTCATAATGTGTTAGTTAAACCACTATCTGTTTCAGCTGTCTTCATAATGTGTTAGTTAAACCACTATCTGTTTCAGCTGTCTTCATAATGTGTTAGTTAAACCACTAGTTGTTTCAGCTGTCTTCATAATGTGTTAGTTAAACCACTATCTGTTTCAGCTGACTTCATAATGTGTTAGTTAAACCACTAGCTGTTTCAGCTGTCTTCATAATGTGTTAGTTAAACCACTATCTGTTTCAGCTGTCTTCATAATGTGTTAGTTAAACCACTATCTGTTTCAGCTGTCTTCATAATGTGTTAGTTAAACCACTAGCTGTTTCAGCTGTCTTCATAATGTGTTAAACCACTAGCTGTTTCAGCTGTCTTCATAATGTGTTAAACCACTATCTGTTTCAGCTGTCTTCATAATGTGTTAGTTAAACCACTAGTTGTTTCAGCTGTCATCATAATGTGTTAGTTAAACCACTATCTGTTTCAGCTGTCTTCATAATGTGTTAAACCACTATCTGTTTCAGGTGTCTTCATAATGTGTTAGTTAAACCACTAGTTGTTTCAGCTGTCCTCATAATGTGTTAAACCACTATCTGTTTCAGCTGTCTTCATAATGTGTTAAACCACTATCTGTTTCAGCTGTCTTCATAATGTGTTAGTTAAACCACTATCTGTTTCAGCTGTCTTCATAATGTGTTAGTTAAACCACTAGTTGTTTCAGCTGTCTTCATAATGTGTTAGTTAAACCACTAGTTGTTTCAGCTGTCTTCATAATGTGTTAGTTAAACCACTAGTTGTTTCAGCTGTCTTCATAATGTGTTAGTTAAACCACTAGTTGTTTCAGCTGTCTTCATAATGTGTTAGTTAAACCACTAGCTGTTTCAGCTGTCTTCATAATGTGTTAGTTAAACCACTAGTTGTTTCAGCTGTCTTCATAATGTGTTAAACCACTATCTGTTTCAGGTGTCTTCATAATGTGTTAGTTTATCACCATAATTATACAATTGTAATGTTGTACCAACAAAAATGTTGTTGTTGTTGTTCTTTATCCCCTTACACTGTGTATAAGACAGTAGTTTTGAAATAGTTAGTTAGATTACTTGTTGGTTATTACTGCATTGTCGGAACTAGAAGCACAAGCATTTCGCTACACTCGCATTAACATCTGCTAACCATGTGTATGTGACAAATACAATTTGATTTGATTTGATTTGATTTGATTTGTTGTGTTATTGTTGTGGTTGAGGTTGTGGGGTTGATGTTGTTGCTGTGGTTGTTGTTGTTGTGGTGGATGTTGTGGTTGTTGTTGTGGTGGTTGTTGTTGTTGCTGTTGCTGTGGTTGTTGTGGCTGTGGTTTTAGTGGTGGTTGTGGTTGTTATGGTTGTGGTTGTGGTTGTGGTTGTGGCTGTGGTTGTTGTGGTTGTTGTGGTGGTTGTGGTTGTTATGGTTGTGGTTGTGGCTGTGGTTGTGGTTGTTCTGGTTGCGGCTGTGGTTGTGGTTGTTGTGGTGGTTGTTATGGTTGTGGTTGTGGTTGTGGTTGTGGTTGTGGTTGTGGTTGTTGTGGTGGTTGTTATGGTTGTGGTTGTGGTTGTGGCTGTGGTTGTTGTGGTGGTTGTGGTTGTTATGGTTGTGGTTGTGGTTGTGGTTGTTGTGGTGGTTGTGGTTGTTATGGTTGTGGTTGTGACTGTGGTTGTTGTGGTGGTTGTGGTTGTTATGGTTGTGGTTGTGGCTGTGGTTGTTGTGGTGGTTGTGGTTGTTATGGTTGTGGTTGTGGTTGTTGTTGTGGATGTTGTTGTTGTTGTGGATGTTGTTGTTGTTGTTGATGTGGTTGTTGTTGTTGTTATTGTGGTTGTTGTTGTTGTGGTTGTTGTTGTGGTAATTGTTGTTGTTATGGTTGCAGTTGTTGTTGTTGTTGAAAGCTGCCTTTCAGTGGTAACTTAAGCTTGCTGTTTGTGCTGCTATCATATGACAGCCTCTCCCCTTGCCCAACAATGGCTGATTGGTTTCTCTTGTCTTACTAACTTGGGGCATTTCATGCGGCACAATAACTGTGTGTATCTGTGGCTCTCTGTTTGTGTCAGTGGTTAGTACTTAATGCCCTCTGCTTCTTTGGCTGTCATATGACTGCCTCTCCCCATTCGTAACAACAGCCCCAGCAGCAACCAGAGCCAGCAGACAGCAAGCAGAGCCAGCAGACAGTAAGCAGAGCCAGCAGATAGGAACCAGAGCCAGCAGACAGAAAACAGAGCCAGCACAGAGCGAACAGAGCCAGCAGCAGGTAACCAGAGCCAACAGACACCAAGCAGAGCCAGCAGACACCAAGCAGAGCCAACAGACACCAAGCAGAGCCAACAGACACCAAGCAGAGCCAGCAGCAGGTAACCAGAGCCAACAGACACCAAGCAGAGCCAGCAGACACCAAGCAGAGCCAGCAGACACCAAGCAGAGCCAACAGACACCAAGCAGAGCCAGCACACAGCAAGCAGAGCCAACAGACACCAAGCAGAGCCAACAGACACCAAGCAGAGCCAGCAGCAGGTAACCAGAGCCAACAGACACCAAGCAGAGCCAGCAGACACCAAGCAGAGCCAGCAGACACCAAGCAGAGCCAACAGACACCAAGCAGAGCCAGCACACAGCAAGCAGAGCCAACTGACACCAAGCAGAGCCAGCACACAGCAAGCAGAGCCAACAGACACCAAGCAGAGCCAACAGACACCAAACAGAGCCAGCAGACACAAAGCAGAGCCAGCAGACAGCAAGCAGAGCCAACAGACACCAAGCAGAGCCAGCAGACACAAAGCAGAGCCAGCAGACAGCAAGCAGAGCCAGCAGACACAAAGCAGAGCCAGCAGACAGCAAGCAGAGCCAACAGACACCAAACAGAGCCAACAGACACCAAACAGAGCCAACAGACACCAAACAGAGCCAACAGACACCAAACAGAGCCAACAGACACCAAACAGAGCCAACAGACACCAAACAGAGCCAACAGACACCAAGCAGAGCCAGCAGGCACCAAGCAGAGCCAACAGACACCAAGCAGAGCCAGCAGAGCTAAAAGCCTATCCCCCCTTCAGATGTAACAATGAGCTACTCTCTATCTGGAACACAACTGTTGAAGCCGAGGATCTTCAGAAACAAATCCAGGCCTGAGCACTAAGAAAACGGTCCTGCGATCCAGACAGATGGAGTCAGAGGGTGTTGGTCATGTGGTGTACTGAGGCCCTGCGATAGCATCCTGTCTATGATACCTCTTTAAAGAGTATCTGTATTAATCCTACAGCACAGCCTTTACACAAACTACACCCTGGGGTGGTCTAGTGGTTACTGGCGCTGCCTTCAGAACAGATACATGCCAGGTTTGAATCCCAACCCACACCCTTCTAATGCGTCCTCTCTACCTTCATTTCCTGTCTCTCTACAGCACAGCCTTTACACAAACTACAGCCTGGTGTTGAGTACTGGGGGAAGGAGCCTGGTGTTGAAACTGGGGGAAGGAGGCTGGTCAGTTACCTGGTGTTGAGTACTGGGGGAAGGAGCCTGGTGTTGAGTATTGGGAGACAGAGCCTGGTGTTGAGTACCGGGAGACGGAGCCTGGTGTTGAGTACTGGGGGAAGGAGCCTGGTGTACAAATCTGTCGTTCTGCCCCTGAACAGGCAGTTAACCCACTGTTCCCAGGCCGTCATTGAAAATAAGAATTTGTTCTTAACTGACTTGCCTAGTTAAATAAAGGTAAAATAAAATAAAAAAGTGTTGAGTACTGGGAGAAGGAGCCTGGTCAGTTACCTGGTGTTGAGTACTGGGAGAAGGAGCCTGGTCAGTTACCTGGTGTTGAGTACTGGGAGAAGGAGCCTGGTCAGTTACCTGGTGTTGAGTACTGGGGGAAGGAGCCTGGTGTTGAGTACTGGGAGAAGGAGCCTGGTCAGTTACCTGGTGTTGAGTACTGGGAGAAGGAGCCTGGTCAGTTACCTGGTGTTGACTACTGGGAGATGGAGCCTGGTCAGTTACCTGGTGTTGAGTACTGGGAGATGGAGCCTGGTCAGTTACCTGGTGTTGAGTACTGGGGGAAGGAGCCTGGTCAGTTACCTGGTGTTGAGTACTGGGAGAAGGAGCCTGGTCAGTTACCTGGTGTTGAGTACTGGGGGAAGGAGACTGGTCAGTTACCTGGTGTTGAGTACTAGGAGAAGGAGCCTGGTCAGTTACCTGGTGTTGAGTACTGGGGGAAGGAGCCTGGTGTTGAGTACTGGGGGAAGGAGCCTGGTGTTGAGTACTGGGGGAAGGAGCCTGGTGTTGAGTACTGGGAGAAGGAGCCTGGTCAGTTACCTGGTGTTGAGTACTGGGGGAAGGAGCCTGGTCAGTTACCTGGTGTTGAGTACTGGGGGAAGGAGCCTGGTGTTGAGTACTGGGAGAAGGAGCCTGGTCAGTTACCTGGTGTTGAGTACTGGGAGAAGGAGCCTGGTCAGTTACCTGGTGTTGACTACTGGGAGATGGAGCCTGGTCAGTTACCTGGTGTTGAGTACTGGGAGATGGAGCCTGGTCAGTTACCTGGTGTTGAGTACTGGGGGAAGGAGCCTGGTCAGTTACCTGGTGTTGAGTACTGGGAGAAGGAGCCTGGTCAGTTACCTGGTGTTGAGTACTGGGGGAAGGAGACTGGTCAGTTACCTGGTGTTGAGTACTAGGAGAAGGAGCCTGGTCAGTTACCTGGTGTTGAGTACTGGGGGAAGGAGCCTGGTGTTGAGTACTGGGGGAAGGAGCCTGGTGTTGAGTACTGGGGGAAGGAGCCTGGTGTTGAGTACTGGGAGAAGGAGCCTGGTCAGTTACCTGGTGTTGAGTACTGGGGGAAGGAGCCTGGTCAGTTACCTGGTGTTGAGTACTGGGGGAAGGAGCCTGGTGTTGAGTACTGGGAGAAGGAGCCTGGTCAGTTACCTGGTGTTGAGTACTGGGGGAAGGAGCCTGGTCAGTTACCTGGTGTTGAGTCCTGGGGGAAGGAGCCTGGTCAGGAAGCCACCTCGTTCTGAGCCCCACAGTGTTAATGCTGGGTTGACTCCACTCCACCTTCTCCACCTCTCCCTCTGTATGTCAAGAAACAATAATAAACAACAATAACAACTTAATCAGAAGGTTGCGTGTTTATATCACGTCGGGGTCATGTCATTTTAGGGGCGGCAGGTAGCCTAGTGGTTAGAGGGGGCAGGTAGCCTAGTGGTTAGAGGGGGCAGGTAGCCTAGTGGTTAGAGAGGCAGGTAGCCTAGTGGTTAGAGGGGGCAGGTAGCCTAGTGGTTAGAGGGGGCAGGTAGCCTAGTGGTTAGAGGGGGCAGGTAGCCTAGTGGTTAGAGGGGGCAGGTAGCCTAGTGGTTAGAGGGGGCAGGTAGCCTAGTGGTTAGAGGGGGCAGGTAGCCTAGTGGTTAGAGGGGGCGGGTAGCCTAGTGGTTAGAGGAGGAAGGTAGCCTAGTGGTTAGAGGGGGCAGGTAGCCTAGTGGTTAGAGGGGGCGGGTAGCCTAGTGGTTAGAGGGGGCAGGTAGCCTAGTGGTTAGAGGGGGCGGGTAGCCTAGTGGTTAGAGGAGGAAGGTAGCCTAGTGGTTAGAGGGGGCAGGTAGCCTAGTGGTTAGAGGGGGCGGGTAGCCTAGTGGTTAGAGGGGGCAGGTAGCCTAGTGGTTAGAGCGTTGGACTAGTATTGAATTGGACTAGTATTGGATTGAATTCCCTTGCCGATACGGGTAAAGTTTGTTATTCTGCCCCTGAACAGGCAGTTAACCCACTGTTCCCCAGTAGGCTGTCATTGTAAATAAGAATTTGTTCTTAACCGACTTGCCTAGTTAAATAAAGGTTCAATAAACATTTTTTTTTAATACCTTGTGTCACTGTGACTCATAAACACACCTTGACATTCCTCTGCTGACATCATTATTAAAGGATGTTGACGCTTGTAGAACGATGAGGTTAATCGTTCACCACCACCACCACCCTCTTCAGTGTCGAGTCATGAGAACATGGTTTCACACTCCCTGACTGGCTGGATCTCAACTTACTGATGCTGTTACCACGGTGATAGGACGGTTAGGAGGTCAGTATAACAGGAAAACACACCAACCAAAAAAATGGTTGTCACTAGTAACTACCGATGATGTACACTATAAACCCTGGGATTGCTGATGCTATGTATTGGCCAATGAGAGGCTTGGAAGCCACCTGTCGGCCATATTGGAGCTCCTCAGAAGAACCTTCCCTTCATCGGAATGAATGGAATTCTACAGTATTTCATTTAAATGTTTAAAGGACAAAATTACATGTATTTTTTTTAAAGTTATATATTTTAATATATTATTTGATTTAGAATGTTTATGTTTCGCTCACATGGTATAATTTAAAAGTATATATTAAAACCCCCTAAAAGTGTAAGCCTGGGGAGGGGGCGGTAAATGTTGAATTTGGCCTTCATCTACCGTAGCCCATAGAAACACATTGAATAACACATTCATCAATGACCAAAAAAAGACAGTGAAAATATAAATCACCCAGGAACAAGGTTTTGAAGTGTCTGTGCAAAATTTAGGAGATAAAAGGAAATAATATTTATATATTTGGACATATTTACCCCTCAGTTTTTTTGTTGGCACAAAACTACCTCCATACTTCATTAATTTTTGTTTAAAACCGGTACCAGATTACTTTCAGATGAGGCCCGTGTTTAAACCGGTACCAGATTACCAGATTACCAGATTACCTTCAGACGAGACCCGTGTTTAAACCGGTACCAGATTACCTTCAGATGAGGCCCGTGTTTAAACCGGTACCAGATTACATTCAGACGAGGCCCGTGTTTAAACCGGTACCAGATTACCTTCAGACGAGACCCGTGTTTAAACCGCGACCAGATTACCTTCAGACGAGGCCCGTGTTTAAACCGCGACCAGATTACCTTCAGACGAGGCCCGTGTTTAAACCGCGACCAGATTACCTTCAGACGAGACCCGTGTTTAAACCGGTACCAGATTACCTTCAGACGAGACCCGTGTTTAAAACCGGTACCAGTTACCTTCAGACGAGTCCCGTGTTTAAACCGGGACCAGATTACCAGATTACCAGATTACCTTCAGACGAGACCCGTGTTTAAACCGGTACCAGATTACCTTCAGACGAGACCCGTGTTTAAACCGGTACCAGATGACCTTCAGACGAGACCCGTGTTTAAACCGGTACCAGATGACCTTCAGACGAGACCCGTGTTTAAACCGCGACCAGATTACCTTCAGACGAGGCCCGTGTTTAAACAGCGACCAGATTACCTTCAGACGAGGCCCGTGTTTAAACCGGTACTAGATTACCTTCAGACGAGACCCGTGTTTAAACTGGTACCAGATTACCTTCAGACGAGACCCGTGTTTAAACTGGTACCAGATTACCTTCAGACGAGACCCGTGTTTAAACCGGTACTAGATTACCTTCAGACGAGACCCGTGTTTAAACTGGTACCAGATTACCTTCAGACGAGACCCGTGTTTAAACCGGTACCAGATTACCTTCAGACGAGACCCGTGTTTAAACCGGTACTAGATTACCTTCAGACGAGACCCGTGTTTAAACTGGTACCAGATTACCTTCAGACGAGACCCGTGTTTAAACCGGTACCAGATTACCTTCAGACGAGACCCGTGTTTAAACCGGTACCAGATTACCTTCAGACGAGACCCGTGTTTAAACCGGTACCAGATTACCTTCAGATGAGGCCCGTGTTTAAACCGGGACCAGATTACCTTCAGACGAGGCCCGTTTTTAAACAGGTACCAGATTACCTTCAGACGAGACCCGTGTTTAAATCGCGACCAGATTACCTTCAGACGAGGCCCGTGTTTAAACCGCGACCAGATTACCTTCAGACGAGGCCCGTGTTTAAACCGGTACCAGATTACCTTCAGACGAGACCTGTGTTTAAACCGGTACCAGATTACCTTCAAACGAGACCCGTGTTTAAACCGGTACCAGATTACCTTCAAACGAGACCCGTGTTTAAACCGGTACCAGATTACCTTCAGACGAGACCCGTGTTTAAACCGGTACCAGATTACCTTCAGACGAGACCCGTGTTTAAACCGGTACCAGTTACCTTCAGACGAGTCCCGTGTTTAAACCGGGACCAGATTACCAGATTACCAGATTACCTTCAGACGAGACCCGTGTTTAAACCGGTACCAGATTACCTTCAGATGAGGCCCGTGTTTAAACCGGTACCAGATTACATTCAGACGAGGCCCGTGTTTAAAACCGGTACCAGATTACCTTCAGACGAGGCCCGTGTTTAAACCGGTACCAGATTACATTCA
>NW_022262579.1:106104-108604 GCF_002021735.2 Oncorhynchus kisutch | reverse complement strand
GACTGCTAACTGGGCTTCCACCTTTAAAATAGGTCTGACACTGCTCTCTCTCCAACTCCTGCAAACACCTGTCTAGATTCTGGCTGTGGCTCCCTTCATCTCTGGCGCTCTGTTGCTGAGGAGGGTTACATCCCTGAAGACCGGTATGTCGGGGCACCACCTCCACTTCAGACATGAGTCCGTCCCAATAGGACGGTTCCCATGATCTTCTCCAGCCCGGATCCTGGCCCCTACGGGCCCCCAGGTGGGCAGATGGCCCACGAAGATTCATCTCTCTGGGGCTAAGGTAACCAACAGCTCCCCGTCTCCGGTTTCAGACCCAGCTCCTTCTTTACAATCAGCTATTAACGAGAAGGACCCTCTGGCTGTCCCGGGTTACCAGGCACGGCAGAAATATCTGGCCAGGAATCAGGGGCTACACGGCGGCAGGCAGTAGATTCAGATTATTAAGGAGCTGTTGGATATCTGGGAAGCAAATGAACCATCATAATGTATTATTGATTAGGAAGCTCAGAGGAACAGACCTGGAAATCAACAGCTTCCTGGCTGTGTTGACCACATCATCATCTTAATATAAAATAATGACACAAACAGAGATACTACATACTAATATTTACCAGAAGATCCTGGGAGTTTAAGAGTGAATATAGAAACAGAAAAGGAAAAGGTTCAAATATAAAACTAAAATAATATCAAATTAAAAAAATGTTTATATATAAATCCAACGACTCATCTGTCCGTATCATCCATCCATGGTTTAAATCAACTCAAATGTTATTGGTCACATACACATGGTTAGCAGATGTTAATGCGAGTGTAGCGAAATGCTTGTGCCTCTAGTTCCGAACATGCAGTAATAACCAACGAGTAATCTAATCTAACAATTCCACAACTACTACCTTATACACACAAGTGTAAAGGGATGAAGAATATGTACGGTTTACATCCGTATCATCCATCCAGGGTGTTATTCATCCATCCTGGGTGTTATTCATCCATCCAGGGTGTTATTCATCCATCCAGGGTGTTATTCATCCATCCAGGGTGTTATTCATCCATCCAGGGTGTTATTCATCCATTCAGGGTGTTATTCATCCATCCAGGGTGTTATTCATCCATCCAGGGTATTATTCATCCATCCAGTGTATGATTCACCCATCCAGGGTGTTATTCATCCATTCAGGGTGTTATTCATCCATCCTGGGTGTTATTCATCCATTCAGGGTGTTAGTCATCCATCCAGTGTATGATTCATCCATCCAGCGTGTTGTTCATCCATCCAGTGTGTTATTCATCCATCCAGGGTGTTATTCATCCATCCAGGGTATGATTCATCCATCCAGGGTGTTATTCATCCATCCAGGGTGTTATTCATCCATCCAGGGTGTTGTTCATCCATCCAGTGTGTTATTCATCCATCCAGGGTGTTGTTCATCCATCCAGTGTGTTATTCATCCATCCAGGGTGTTATTCATCCATCCAGGGTATGATTCATCCATCCAGGGTATTATTCATCCATTCAGGGTGTTATTCATCCATCCAGGGTGTTATTCATCCATCCAGTCTATTATTCATCCATCCAGGGTGTTATTCATCCATCCAGGGTGTTATTCATCCATCCAGGGTGTTATTCATCCATCCAGGGTGTTATTCATCCATCCATCTATTCCAAATTTCCCTTGTTGTTTATACTTTTTTGGTCGATCCATTTCTCTGTCAGGCAGTCAGGCTCTCCCTGTGGGATGTTTCTTAAGCAAACAAAAGAGTTACAGAGCAGAGAGCCTGGGAGGGAGGGAGGGAGGGAGGGAGGGAGGGAGGGAGGGAGGGAGGGAGGGAGGGAGGGAGGGAGGGAGGGAGGGAGGGAGGGAGGGAGGGAGGGAGGGAGGGAGGGGAGGGAGGGAGGGAGGGAGGGAGGGAGAGAGCATTATAGTGCACTATAATGGGAATAGGATAGCATTTGGGATGATAAACGGCTCAGTGGGATGCTTGGATAAATAACTCTGACCCGGCATGATGTCCCAAGACTTATTTGTGAACAACCAGCAGCAATAGTCTAGAAGGTTCCGACGTCTCCAATTGTTCTTTGGAAGGAACCCTAGAGATAAAACTAATGGCTGGGGGTCCCACAGGGGGAGAGGTCCCTGTCCCGGCTGCAGAGAGATGGGGACGAGGGGAGGCCCTGGTAGTGGTAATGCAGGCCAGAGCCAATGGGTTCCTTGTGAAGGGTTGGCATCGACGCTGTCCCGTCGTAGAAAGGGGCCTGCACTTGATCTCTCTGCGCTCGGTCAGGGTTTCCGAAATATCTCCCGTTCTCCATCCTCTCCAGCTCCTGTAACCACCTGTCTAGATTCTGGCTACCTCCCTCGATGGCGCTCTGCGGGCGAGGGGTACGACCCAAATGAACCTTCGGATGGGGCTCAACCTCTGGGCTGTCAGTGGGGCTTCCTTCAAAATAGTCCCCACTCTGCATCTTCTCCAACTCGTACAGCCACTCGTTCAT